>NW_024519208.1:162344-446832 GCF_017590135.1 Pyrgilauda ruficollis
GGAGGGGGCGGCGGCCGCTTGACGGTCGGGGGCCCTGGGGGGAGGTTCGGGGGGGCCGGGGGCTTCTCCATCTTGAAGTGGAATTGAAGGAAGAACTGGGCATGGGAAGAAAGCAGAGAAAAGGGAACAATTAATCAGGGATTGACAGAATCCTGGAGCGTCCTGAGCTGGGAGGGACCCTCAGGGATCACTGATCCAACTCCTGTCCCTGCACAGCCACCCCAACAACCCCACCCTGAGCATCCCTGAGGGCTCCTGGAGCTCTGGCAGCCTTGGGACCATTCCCTGGGGAGCCTGGGCAGTGCCAGCACCCTGGTGACAGCTCTGCCAGCACCCAGGAGCTGCTCTCTGCCCCAGAGCACAGCTCAGGCCCCTCCTGTCACCCTCAGATGTCCCAGCCCTGGCAGCATCTGTGGCTGGCACCAGCCTTGCCCCAGATTTTAACTACTGGACTTTGAGCACTGAGGTTCCTGTGAGGGGTGGGAGCCCCCCAGGCACTGTCCCCCGGATACAGGGGAGCCCCCCCAGCCCCAGGCTCCCTCAGGCAGGTGTGTGGAGGGAACACAGGGCACAGAGCCGTGGAGAGGACATGGTGCTGCACATTTCTCATGGAATCATTAGGCTGGGAAAAGCCAAACCTAACCCTAAGATCAACAAGTCGAGCAAGCAGCCCAGCACCACCACATTCACCACTAAACCATGGCCACAAATGCCACATCCACATGTTTTTGAACACTTGCAGGGGTGGTTACTTCACCACTGCCCTGGGCAGCCCCTTCCAATGCATGACAATGTTTCAGTGAAGGAATTTTCCCAATATCCAACTTAAACCTCCCCTGGCACAGCTTGAGGCCATTCCCTCTGGTGCTTTCCCCTGTTCCCTCTCCTTTTCTCTGGATATTGATGCCCCATCCTGCTGCTGCTGCCAGAAACTGAATCCTCTCCAAGATCCCACACAGGAGGATCTCTGTCAGCTCTCACTGCACAGGTGCACTGAGGAATGGAGATTTGAAGAGCAGAGGCAGCAGGACAGAACTGATGTTACTCTCCCAAGTTGCTCTGCTCTCCTTAAGGACAGACATTACAAAACCTCAGTTACCTGTTTGGTTTCTCTGTTCCAATGAGTCCAAAACTTTCCCTCTGCTTTATCAATTTCTCTGCTTGGCACCTGCACCAAAAGAGAACACAGAGCTATTCTTAGCAGCACCAGATTAGCTCAAAGGCCCTTTTTAGCCCCAGAGCCTGTGAGATAAGCACAGTTATTCCAGGCCTTGCACGGTTGTTATTAGACAGAGGTGGGGGCAGGAAAGAATTAAGTTACTTCCCTATCGGTCAAGGACAACCAGCAAAAATCCCTCCCTGAACATCTGCACAGAAGCTGAGGAGCCCAGGAGGCTCCTGTCTGTGCCAGACACTGGGAATTCACAGCTCCCCAGGGCTCAGCACAGTCTGGTTTTCATGCCAGAGTCCTCCACCAAACCTCAGTGGGATTTAGTAACTTCCAACCATGTCTTCCTGACCCCCCGCTTCCACTCTATTAACCCCTGAGGGTTAGCACAGACATCAGAGAGTTCATTAGGGATTAATTAGCCAAAGTGCCCCAGCCCTGGAGGTGAGGCTGCCCCAGTGCAGAGCAGGACAATCCTGTCCCTTGACCTGGCAAAGGCAGGAAGGGAACACTCCCAGCTTTCCCAGGATTCCTCTCTATCTTAGGTTGGAAATAGGGATATTCTATTCCTATCTGTTAGAGGTGGGGCAGCTCTCTTCTGTTCATTGGGCAGTATTCTTTATCTCTCCCACAGCCAACCCTCCCTCCAAGAGATCTCTGCTGTCCATGGCCACTGAGTGTCCCTGCATGGCTGATCAAATTCCAGCATCCCATGGGGAGATGCTCCGCCCAGGGCAGGAGCCAAGCATTCCTACCTGGATACAATCTGAGCCTGGAACACCCCAGCAGCCTTTGCCCACTGCATTCCCAGAGGAGCAGCTTTCTCCTGCCCTGCATTCCCAGAGGAAGAGCAGGCCCATCTCCAGCAGCCCTGGAGCTTCAGAGGAAAACTCCAGCCTTGTGCAGGATCCCTGCTCCAGCAGAACCACAGCTGGCACTGCAGGAGGGCTGAGCCACCATGGGATGGGGCTGTGCCACCACCCTGACCCACAGGGGGTCAGGTCTATTCTGACTCTAGCAGTGTTTTTTTCCTGTTTGTACTATTACATGTGTATTTTCAGTTTTCCTAATAAATAACTGTTATTCCTGCTCCCATATCTTTGCCTGAGAGCCCCTTAATTTCAAAATTATAATAATTCAGAAGGAGATTGTTTACATTTCCCATTTCAGGGGAGGCTGCTGCCTTCCTTAGCACACACCTGTCTTGTCAAACCCAGCCAGTCTGCCAGGCTCCCTGCCAGGTCTCACCTTGAAGGCGATGGTCTCGTAGGGCTCTGCTGCCATCAGCAGGTACTGCCAGCGCCGGTCCGGGGGCTCGATGCGCTGCTCGTAGGCCGACATGAAGCGGTGCCGGGGCATGATGCTCTCAGTCAGGTCTATTGTGACTCTAGCAGTGTTTTTTTTTCTGTTTGTACTATTACATGTGTATTTTCAGTTTTCCTAATAAAGAACTGTTATTCCTGCTCCCATATCTTTGCCTGAGAGCCCCTTAATTTCAAAATTATAATAATTCAGAAGGAGATTGTTTACATTTCCCATTTCAGGGGAGGCTGCTGCCTTCCTTAGCACACACCTGTCTTGTCAAACCCAGCCAGTCTGCCAGGCTCCCTGCCAGGTCTCACCTTGAAGGCGATGGTCTCGTAGGGCTCTGCTGCCATCAGCAGGTACTGCCAGCGCCGGTCCGGGGGCTCGATGCGCTGCTCGTAGGCCGACATGAAGCGGTGCCGGGGCATGATGCTCTCAGCTATCTCAGGGTAATCGATCTGGGGGGGCAGGGCAGCTTTAGCAACCCCCCTCTGCACCCCCAGCTCTGCTCCAAACACATTCCTCCAGTGTGGAGCATACCCAGAGCAAACCACAATGCAAAATGCTCCTTTGTCTCTCAGCAGAGTCCCAGAATGGCTTGGGATTAAAGACCCCAAACTGAATTAGGGGAAATTTAGGAGAGATGTTGGGAAGGAATTGTTCCCTGTAAGACTTGCTAGGCCCTGGCACAGGTGGTCCAGAGAAGCTGTGGCTGTTCCATCCCTGGAAATGTCCCAGGCAAGGGTTAGAGCAACCTGGCCTCAAGGAAGGTGTCCCTGGCCATCACAGGGGGTTGCAAACAGATCATTTCTAAAGTCCCTTCCAGCCCAAACTATCCTGTGATTCTCAACTCATTCCACCTCAGACTCCACATTCCTCTCCCACTACACAGCCTGATAGCTGAGCTCAGGGATTTGCTCAACACAATCAGCTGCAGCAACTAGGAAGATAAGGCCTCCTTATTATTATTGATTTCACGGATCCTGCAAAGAACTGCTCATTTAGCAGCAGTGTTACCTGGAAAACCCGACAAGGAGAGTTTCAACCATGCCCTTACCTGAAAGAGAAGGCTCTGCTGGCCTGTTTCTGGGTCTCTCTGTTTGGTCACTGTAAAAAAAAAAATATATATATATATTTAAGAAAGATGAGAACATGCCCCAGCAGGGTGAGAGCAGCATTAATCTGCCCTGGGAAACATACAAAATTTCCAACAATTAAATATTACAAGATTTTTCTCCTGTTTATCAAACAAAATGTCACATTATTTTTAACCAAAGCTACTTCTGGGAGGGTGGGCAGGCCCTGGCACAGGGTGCCCAGAGCAGCTGTGGCTGCCCCTGGATCCCTGGCAGTGCCCAAGGCCAGGCTGGACAGGGCTTGGAGCAGCCTGGGACAGTGGGAGGTGTCCCTGCCATGGCAGGGGTGGCACTGGATGGGCTTTGAGGTCCCTCCAACCCAAACCACTCTGGGACTGTGTCACTGCCATGGGCAGGTTTGGGCCCCTCACCCCAAGAAGGACATTGAGGGGTTGGGGTTGTCCAGGGAAGGGAATGGAGCTGGGGAAGGGCCTGGAGCTCCAGGAGAGGCTGAGGGAGCTGGGAAGGGGCTGAGCCTGGAGAAAAGGAGGCTCAGGGGGACCTTGTGGCTCTGCACAACTCCTGACAGGAGGGGACAGCTGGGGGTGCCAGGCTCTGCTCCAGGGAACAGGGACAGGAGGAGAGGGAACGGCCTCAGGCTGGGCCAGACTTAGGTTGGATATTGGGAAAATTCCTTCCCTGAAAGGGCTGTAAAGCATTGGAAGGGGCTGTCCAGGAATCACTATTCATGGAAGTGTTAAGACACCTGTGAATGTGGCACCTGGGGACATGGTTTAGTTGTGACCTTGGCAGTGCTAAGTTTACAGTTGGACTCAGTGATCTTAAAGGTATTTTCCAACCTAAATTATTCCATGATTCACCTCTACTGAAGTTCAGCTGCTGTGGGGCAAAGCACTGGTGAGATTAAAAAGCCAAATTTTGTACTGAAGGCCAAAAAACCCATGAAAAACAGAAAAAACCCCATGAGTTCTGCATGGAGTGAGTGATTTACAGCATTAATGAAAGGTGCTGCAGCACAAGAGAAGGAGGAGATGAAATGCCATCATCTCCCTGGCAGCCTGAGACACACCCATCTATTATTGAAGTGGCTCTCCCTGCCTGTCAGCCATAAAGAGATGTTCCATGAGCAATTTAAACAATAAAAAGACTCCAGGAGAGAGCCCATATCTTATTCATGGCAGAGCTGCTAAAAAAACAAATTAATAATTCACATCCCAGCCAGGCAGGCACTGCCCATCAGGGACCTCCTGACTCACCCTTGTAGCCTGGGCGCCCAATTTTCACAAATTTCTTTACTTCCACTTTGACCTTCTCTGGGGCAGGCTGGGCAGGGGCTTCCTTGGCTTCCTTGGCAGCTCGTCGAGCCCTGGGGATTAATTTAGAATTTAAGGGTTACCTGCCCTTGTTTCTAAAGGAAACCCAGGAGCAGTTTGAATCCCTCAGCACAGCATTCCACAGGAATCATGCCAGGAAATCCTATTTCCCTTCCCCAGCTGTATCCATCCTCCCCCTAGCTAAAGGCTGTCACTCAACCATCTGATCCATCCTCACCATGACCTTGAGGCCAGGCTCCACATATGGATTTGAGAAGCCTTTAATTCTTGAAATCAAAATGAAAAAAAAAAAGAAAAGAAAAAGCAAAAGATAAATCCAAACCCACAGATCAAGCAAAGCAAACTGGATTCCTTAAAACAAACCTACCAAACTTCTCCAAACCTGTATTGACAAATCCAGATCACAGAATCTTGGAATCTCCTGAGCTGGAAGGACCCACAAGCATCATCAAATCCAGCCCTTGGTCCTGCACAGACACCCCAATCCCACCCTGAGCATCCTTGAGAGCATTGTCCAAATGTTCCTGGAGCTCTGGCAGGCAGAGATCCTTCTAACTAGACTAAGACAATTTGCTTTTGAAACTCCATCTCCCTCTTCCTTCAGCAATTTCAGAACTGGATTTGAACTTTAGCTTAAAATGGAGATTTTCAGGACCATTTTTCAAGCAGATCCAGGCTGTGCCTCCTGGCTGCATGAGGAACCACAGTAAAAGAACAATCAAGCAGAGTACAATAGAGTTAAAGGACTACAGACACCCAACATCATAAAATTAAAGTGCTTCAATAATGGAGAATAAAGTTATGGTAGAGGGTGACTTACAAATTGGTCTGATGCTTCTTCCCCTGGGTATGTGCTAAGTAACTCCCCTGAAATAAAAACCAAGGTAGAAGTTATGAAGCCATGACTGAAACATTCCTGTCACAGGGTGATTGCATCACTCCCTGACAAGGGTGTTTTAATCCTCAGCACAGAGGACTCTCACTCCAGAAGTGCAGATTGCTCTCAGCTGCTGAGCTGTCACAATGTCTTGGGTTATAAGATATGTGTGTATTTTATTTCTTATATGTTACAAGTGGGGCGGTCATTTTTTGTTAATTGGGCAGTTTACCTATTCTACAACTAATCTTCCCTCAGGGGAGGTATCTTTTGTTAATGGGCTATTGAATCTCACTGCATAACTGATAAAATTACATCATCTCATAGAGAGATGGTCTGCTCAGGGGGAGAAGCTAAGTATTCTTACTTAGATATAATCTGAGATTTAGAACACCAGAAGCAGCCTTTCTCTACTCTAAGAAGAACAGCTTTCTTTTTTACTAGATTCACAGAAGACTAAGCCCATCTACACTACTATTGAACCTTCAGAAGAAAACTACACTCCTCAACAAGATCACAGTGCAACAAGATCACAGTGCTCAACAAGATCACAGTGCACTGTGTCAGGCTTAACCACCTGTCCTAGACTGCAAGGCAATGTGTATCACTGTTTATTTTATTTATTTTCTTCCCTAATAAATAACTGCTATTCCTGCTCCCATATATTTGCGTGAGAGCCCCTTAATTTCAAATTTGTAACAATTCACTGGGAGGGGGTTTACATTTTCCATTTCAGGGGAGGCTGCTGCCTTCCTTAGCAGACACCTGTCTTCTCAAACCAAGACACCAACCCTCACACCTCAGCAGTCGCTGCCCAGGTGCTGAAGCTCCTGTTATTCCCAAGTTGCTGCTGCTGCTGGGATCAGGACAGGCAGCTGTTCCACTCACCTCATTGTTGTGGAGCGTCAGGCAAAGCTTGCACTCGTAGGAGCCCAGATGATTTTTCATAAAATAGGGGTCCTGGGAAAAGAATGATGGACAAGTTATAAGCAAAATCCGTTGGCAAAGCAGGAGAATAACCAAAATACTGCAGAGTTCTGCACTGGAGGAAATGGTTCCTCCCCCCTGAGGGTGCTGGCACTGCCCAGGCTGCCCAGGGAATGGTCCCGGCCCCAAGGCTGCCAGAGCTGCAGGAGCGTTTGGACAGCGCTGCCAGGGGTGCTCAGGGTGGGCTTGTTGGGGTGGCTGGGCAGGGACAGGGGCTGGGCTGAGCATCCCTGGGGGATCCAGCTCAGGATATCCTAGGATCCTGTAGCTGAGTTCAAATCTTAAATTAACAGCACAAGAGAACTTTAGAAAGAAGAAACAGAGAACCAACAGCAGCTGTGTGCATTGTGACAGAATTCCCAACTGCACCAGGAAACACCACAACCCAAACCAGCCCTGGAGAGACTGGAAATAGATGGATACACAAGAGCTGGCACCTCCCTGTCACTCTTCCCAAATACTCCTTATTCAATCCTCACATGCCCAGAAACAGGAGTATTTAAACCCAACCCAATCCTCAGCCTGGAGATGAGAAGGCTCTGGGGTGACCATGAAGCCTAAAGGGGCTCCAAGAGAGCTGGAGGGGAACTTTGGAAAAGGGCCAGGGGGGACAGGACAATTGGGAATGGCTTCAGATAGACCAAGAATTGGTTTAGATGGGATATTGGGAAGAAATTCTTGGTTGTGAGGGTGGGGAGGCCTTGGCATGGATTTCCCAGAGCAGCTGTGGCTGCCTCTGTGTCCCTGGAAGTGTCTAATCCCAGGGCTTGGAGCAACCTGAGACAGTTGCAGATGTCCCTGGATGAGCTTTAATGGTCCTTTCAACCCAAACCAGGCCACGATCCCACGGAGTGGCCCTGCACGTGTCCCCTGTACCTTGTTGATGTCGATGGTCTCCAGGGCCAGCTGCCGCAGGCGCTCCCGCCGGTCGCGGTTGCTCTCGGAGGCCGAGGCCACGCCCCCGCTGCCGGTTTTACCCCCGGGGCGGTGCTGGAAATCCATGGCGGGGCTGTCTGCGCCTCAGCTCCTCCCGGAGAAACCCACAGACTGGGAAAAGAAAGGAGTGTCAGTGATAACCGAGCCACAGGACTGCTCAGCCCCAGCAGCGAGGGCAGGGGTGACAGCCCAGACGTGCCCTGGGCACACGCCACGGGATGCAATCCCACAGGGAGCACATCTGCAAACTCAGGGAAGCAGAGTAAAAGGATGCAGAAAATCCCCCTGGAGCCCTTCCCACCTCTTCAGCCACTCCCAAGCCCAGCTGGGCCCCAGCGAGGCCAAGCAGCCCCACCAGAGGAGCCTTCCCCCCTCACCTGAGGCACCACCAGCCTCAGAGCTCGGCCCTCTCCACCACCAGGTCTGCTGCTCCCCACCACCCCAAAACCCCCCAAAGCCCCAGGGCCACCCCCCGCCAGCCCCAACACCACGGCAGGGTCAGAGCCCCCCAACAAGGCCGGGGGCTCTGAGCAGTGTCCCCAAGCCCCAGATGAGGTCATGGAGTCCCCCCTGCCCTCTGCAAGGTCAGAGCCCTCCCTTGACCTCCCCACACAGAGCCCAAACACTGGAAAGACCTTTGAGGAACCCCAAAACCTTCCCCACAGAACACCCAGTTCTCCCAGTCTCTCCCCCAGTCCCTCTCCAGCCACATCCCCCAGCAGCTCCAGTCCTGGTTCTCCAGTCAAGGCCCACTGACTCCCACTCGGGTGCTCCTCCCGATCCTCCCTGTACTCCCAGTCCTTCCCTGGCCCTACCCCAGTTTCCCACTCGTGATTCTCCAGTTCTCCCAGTCCCTCCTCACTCAGTACTCCCAGTTCTGTCTTGATCCTACCCCTGGTTTCCCAGCCTGGATTCTCCAGAGCACCCAGTTCTCCCAGTGCCTCTTCCCCAGTCCCTCTCCTCCAACTCCAGTCCTGATTCTCCTGTTGAGGCTCCCCTCAAGTCCTGCTTCTCCTGATCCTCCCAGTTCTACCCCCATTTTCCTTGTCCTGATTCTCTAGTATCCCAGTCCTCCCACCCAGTTCTCCCAGGCCCCCTCCAGCAACTCCAGTCCTGATTCTGCAGCCAGGGGCCCCAGGTACCCCCAGTCCTGCCCTCCTGATGCTCCCAGTACCCCCAGTTTCCCACTCGTGATTCTCCAGTTCCCCCACCCCAGTTCTCTCTTTTCCAGCACCCTTGGCTTTCCAGCCCAGATTCTCCAGCACTCCCAGTCCTCCCACCCAGGGCACCCAGTTCCCCCAGTACTTTTCCAGTAACTCCATCCCAGTTCTGCACTCGGGGCCCCTCAGGCGCCCCTGCTCCTGCCCTGCTGATCCTCCCAGTAGCCCAAACCCTGCCCGGGGCCCTACCCCCAGTTTCCCACTCGTGATTCTCCAGTTCCCTCAGCCCCACCACCCAGGCTGCCCAGCCCTCCCAGTCCCTCCTTCCCAGCCCTCCCAGTTTTTTCAGCTCCAGTTCCCCCGTTCCCCTCACGGCCCCCTCCCCCGCTCCGTACCTGAGCGCGGCCCCGCTCTCCTCTCCCCGGCGCATGCGCGCTCCCGCCCCTGCGCATGCGCGCTCCCGCCGCCCCGCGAGCGCTTCCGGCGGCGCTGAGGGCGCTTCCGGCGGCGCTGGCGGCGGCCCGGGAGGGGCCATGGGCCGGGGCGGGCCCGCCATGCGCTACAACGAGCGGGAGCTGCTGTCCCTGGCCCGCCAGCCCGCCGAGAAAGCGGCCGAGATCCGCATGAGCGTCCCCAAGAAGGGCAGCGGTGAGGGGGAGTCCGCGGAGAGGCCTGAGGGAGGAGTCAGGGCTGGGGTTACGGGGGTAGGAGCAGAGCAGGACCGGACCGGGGGTACCTGAGGGCCCCGAGTGAAGAATCAGGGCTGGGGTTACTGGAGAGGGACTGGGAGAGCTGGGGGTGCTGGAGGATCCGGGCTGGGAAAGTGGGAGCAGTGGGTGAGGAGGGACTGGGAGAACTGGGATGATGGGACTGAGGATACTGGAGAATCAGCAGTGAGAAACTGGGGCAGGACCGAGTCAGGACTGGGAGAACTGGGGGAGGCTGGGAGAGGGGGGCAAGGCTGGAGGGCGGTGTGGGGAGGAAGGTGAAGGCGGGCCAGAACTGGGGGACCCCGACTGCAGAATCAGGACTGGGGGTACTGGGGAGGGACTGGGGGAGAGAGGCTCGGTGCCCTGGATGGTGGGGCTGGGGGAACTGGAGAATCACGCGTGAGAAACGGACTGGGGGTACTTGAGGGGCCCCGACTGCAGAATCAGACCTGGATTACTGCGGGGCAAGGCTGCAGAGGGACTGGGGAAGCTGGGGGGGAGGATTGAGGGTGCTGGAGAATCCAGACTGGGAAACCAGGGCAGGACTGGGAACACTGGGCACAGGGGCAGGGTGGGACTGGCAGTACTGGGTGGGCAGCACTGGGAGGCAGGACTGGGCACAGGCAGACTGGCAGGGCTGGAGTGTGGAAATGGGGAGCACGAGTGGTGGGATGCAGTCTAGGTGTGGAGGGAGGTTCTGGGGCTGGGCTGGGCTCAGGGAGGTCCCCAGAGATCCCCCATTTCCAGGGGATCTGGGGAAGAAGCTCTTCCCTGAAATCTCCCGGCAAATTCCCTTGCACACCAGCTCTGGAGTGTTGCACTCACTCCCTTGTCCTGAGCCTTTCCTCCTGAGGAGCTGCTGGACTTTGTCCCTTGGGGGTGACGCCCGTGCTGGCAGCTCCAGGCAGGGCTCCTGGGATCTGGAGCTTTTCCTGGAGTGCCTGAGGTGCTGCTGTGAGCTCTGGCTGCCCAGGAGCTGCTCAGGGGCTCTGGCACCTTGCACACCAGCTCTGGAGTGTTGCACTCACTCCCTTGTCCTGAGGCCACTTTGTCACCCCAGGCAGCGTTTGGGGGAGCAGCCTCGGGGGGTGCTTTGGTGGGGTCAGTGCCATGCTGAGGGCTGGCAGGGTGCCCCCTGCTCCCTGTGCCCTCTGCCTCAGCCCTGCTGCCTCGTGTCCCTGCAGTGCTGAAGAAGCGCCTGGTGAAGCTCGTGGTGAATTTTCTCTTCTACTTCCGCACCGATGAGGCCGAGGTAGGGCTTGGGCCTCTGGGTGGGGCTTGTTCCCCTCCTCCTTTCTTCTCTTTCTGTGCCTGGATTGTGTGTGCTGAGAAAATGGTGCAGGGACAGAGCTGGAACAGTGTCCAGCTTTCCTCTTCCACCAGCTCAGCAGGGCTCCAGGAGAGCTGGAGAGGGACTGGGGACAAGGCCTGGAGGGACAGGACACAGGGAATGGCTCCCACTGCCAGAGGGCAGGGCTGGATGGGATCTTGGGCAGGAATTGTTCCCTGGCAGGGTGGGCAGGCCCTGGCACAGGGTGCCCAGAGCAGCTGTGGCTGCCCCTGGATCCCTGGCAGTGCCCAAGGCCAGGCTGGGCAGGGCTGGGAGCAGCCTGGGACAGTGGGAGGTGTCCCTGCCATGGCACTGGATGGACTTTGAGGTCTCTTCCAATCCAGAGTTCTATGAAATACAAGATAAATCAGGTTTTCAATCTCTTCCCTGCTGTCTGATTTGCTTCTGACACTTTGGTTCACTGGGACGAGGATTTCCTGTGGTTGCTCTTGTTCATGGCCAGTGTCACCTGCTGTCCCCAGGTCCCTGAGTAGCATCAGGTGGTTTTTTGTCCATCCTGAGCTACTCCAGCTCCCCTCACACTGTGTAACCCCTTGCAAGGCTCCAGGACTGCCCTTGCACAGCTCAGTGTTGGTTATTCTGGGTGTCACAGTAAATGGTTCATCTTTGATTTTAAAAGCAAAAGTTCTTCCCTGGTGTCACAGAGTGGTGAAGGCTGAATCTGAGCCAGTAGAGGTGATTAACACCTAATTAACAAATGCAAAGTGCTACAGGTGAGACTGGAATGAAAAGGTTGATTAAAGGAACATGAAATATGGTGCAATCAGACTGAATTATTTGAAAGCAGCACCAGCTTGTGAAAGTTGCTTAAAAGGCTCCAGGGTGGGTTCAGCCCTCGTGGTGCTGGGGGCTCTGTGGGTTAAACCCTCTCTCCTTGTGTTTTCCAGCCCATTGGAGCTCTGCTGCTGGAGCACTGCAAGATCACCAAAGAGGAGGAGAACGTCTTCTCCATCAGTGAGTGCTGCCTGTGCTGCCCTTTGCCTTTCCCTGGTGGCACGTGGGAAAGGACATGTTGGACTGCTCCGTTCCTGCTTTCCCTGTTTCCCTGGGGGCACTGGGCTCAGCTCAGCCCTTCCCCTCCTCGCTGGGGTCACTGCCCCAGCCCTTCCCCTCTCCCTCTGTGGGGTCAGGCTCTGCTCCCAGGAAACAGGGGACAGGACGAGAGGAAATGACCTCCAGTTGTGCCCAGGACAGGTTTAGGTTGGATACTGGGGAAAATTTACTCACCAAAAGGTTTGGAAGTACTGGCAGAGGCTGCCCAGGGCAGTGGTGCAGTCACCATCCCTGGGAGTGTTCAGAAGAGGTGTGGCTGTGGCACCTGGGGACAGGGGTGAACCTGGTGGTGCTGGGTTGATGGTTGGACCTGATGATCTCAAAGGCCTTTTCCAACTTTACCAATTCCTCAGCCTTTCCCCTCCTCAGCTGCCAGCTGTTCCTCACTGTGCCTGTGGCCCATCCTGAGGAGATCTCAGGGATATTCCATGGCACAGCCTGTGGGATTTGCACAGCTGCACGTGCAGAGCAGCATGAAGAGCAGCCAGGCCCCACTGGGTGCCTGTGGAATCCCTGGCAGGGGGAGCTTGGTTATTGACAGATCTGCTCTGTGCTGCTGCATTTTATCCAAAAAACAGCCTGGAGAGGCTCAGATAAAGCTGCTCCAGCCCCATCCTCCCCTCTGTGTGTCCTTGTGCAGCTGCAGCTGGGCCAGCTCCCCTGGGAGCAGCCTTTCATCCTGCAGCTCTCCCCTGTGCCAGAGGTATGTGGCCACAATAACAGGATGTTTCTCCAAGGCCATCCCTGTATCTTTTGGCCTGGCTGCCAGGCACAGCTGTGGCTCTGCTCTGTGCTTCCAAAGGACCCTCAAACTGCCTGAACACACTGAGCCCACAGCACCACGTGCTGGATTTTGGGGCTTTAGGGGTGTTGGGAGCTCTGGTGGGGGAAGACTCCTGAGCAGGGTTAAACCCAGCAGTGCCTGGTGTTGGGGTGTGTCCACAGCACATCCTGAGGTGCTGGTGCAGCCTGACCCAGGTGTTTGGCAGCAGCAGCCCTGAGGGTCTGCTCAGCAGAGCTCTGGGGACAGGAGCTGGGGACATGTCCTGGCTGTGTCCTGGTCAAGAACTGGAGTGGCACCAGGACCTGCTCTCCATGGTGGGAGTACCATGGGAGTGCCACATTCCCAAAAGCCTCCAGCAAAGGCAGCTCTGGGCCTTCTCCCAGTGCAGTTTAACTCCTTGGTTGGCTGCTCCCTGCAGGTATCCCAGTTCCTCTCAGGGCTGTTTCCCACTTGGATTTAAACCCCTGCTGTCTTTGCAAGGGGCCTCAGGGAGTCAGTCCTGGATCTGGCTGTGCTGGTCCAGTCCAGCTCACCCTCAGACTGGGGAGTTGCCCTTCCCGAGGTCTCTGGCTGCTGTAAGCTGGGAAATGCTGTGGGCAGCTGCCCCAGGCACCCAGAGCCACCCAGGGAATGGGAGAGGGGCTGGAGGTTGGGGTTACAGACTCATTCCCAGCTCATCTTAGTTAACAGAGCTGCTAATTATGGCCTGGCAGAGTCTGGAGAGGGAGTCAGGGGAGCAGCAGCAGCTCTGCCAGGACCTGCCTGGAGCCTTTTCCTTGTCCCTGGCAGGTTTCATCGAGGAGCCAGAGAGGAAATACTGCTTCGAGTGTGCCACGGAGGAGCAGTGCCAGGAGTGGGTCGAGGCACTCAAGAGAGCCAGGTGGGCTGAGCCCTCGGAGCCAGGGCAGTGCTGGGGGCTCTGGGCTGTGTTCTGGGATCAGGAACTGGGAGGGCAGTGCTTGTCTCCTCCCAAACAAGCTTCCCTCCAGCTCTAAATAGCATCTGAAACTTCCCCACATCCTTCTCTGCTCAGCCCTTCCCGTGCTCTGTTCCTGTCTTGCAGCTACGAGTTCCTGAGGAGGAGCCTGATTTTCTACAGGAACGAGATCCAGAAGATGACAGGGAAGGTGAGTGAGTCCCTGCAGGCACTGCTCAGGTGTGACTGATGCCTTTGGGTGGCAGCAGGGGCTGTTGCTGCCAGTCCTGCCCAGGCTGTGTGTGGGAAGGAGATCCCACATTCCATAGTGAGCTGTGGTCTCCACAGCCAGACCTGAGCACCTTGCCCTGGGTGCTCACTCCAACCCTGATGCACACATTCCAGTGCTGGAGAGGCCCAGGGTTTGGAGCTGGACAGGTCCAGAGCTGGCCTGGCCTCCCAGGGGCTCTCTGGAGCAGTTCACACCAGCCCTGGGCAGATCCTTGGGTAGGGATGCTGCTCACCCCCTGCCAGGTGCCAGGAGCATCCCTGCTCCGGGGAGGGAGGTGGCTGTGGCTCCCCTGGACCTTGGCTCCCTGCTGTGTCCTGTGTGTCCCAAGGGCTGCTGGGCTTTATCTGCATCTCACTGGTGCCTCCCTGTGCTCCCCACAGGACCCCCTGGAGCAGTATGGAATCTCAGAGGAAGCTCGTTTCCAGCTGGGAGCACACAGGCAGTAACCCTCACCTGGCTGCAGCTGGCTCCACCCCAGCCCCCTGGGAGGGACAGCAGCTCCCCACAGTGACCACGTGACTTTTTTTATTTATTACCCCAATCGTTTTGTACTTTTTTTTTAAGGAATTCATTGCACATTCCCAGTGCCCCAGCTGGGGGGGCTGAGCTGCTCCGTGGGTGCTGCAGTGGGAGCAGAGCCCCCAGCCCTGGGGTGGGCAGAGGCAGGGGCTGACAGAGCTCCCAGCACCTGCTCTCCTCCAGGCTGTGCTGGGGCCACCCAGGCCAGCTCCACCCTTCTGCTCAGGATCCTGCAGTCTCCCAGGAGCCAGCCCAGGGCCCATCCCTGGCTGTAAGAGGATGTGACTGATGCATTTCTGAGCTCCAAATAAACCCCCTCCTGCCCTCCACGGAGGAGTGGGAGTTCCTCCAGCTCAGCCACAGCTCCAGCTGATGGAGAGGAGCATCTGCAGCCCTGTGCAGCCACGACCTCTTGGGGTCCTCTTTTCCCTCCCCTGGGCAGGTGCTGCAGTTCTTGGGGGCTGGATAAGCCCATCCAAAAGAACAAAGCTGCAGAGCACGAGGGAACAAAGGCAGGGAGAGATCCCTGTGTGATCCTGCCTGTCTGCAGAGCTCTGCAGTGATCCAGCTTCCCAGGGAGGAGGCAGATGGAGAAGCTGGCAAAGGCAGGAGCTGCTCCCTTTGGCTGGAGGATGGAGCTGCAGGACATGCACCAGCACAGCCAGGCATTAACCCTTCATTCCCTGAGCCACTGCTGCAGCTTTTCTCCCTTCTGTGTGTCCCCTTTGTCCAAAGGGACAGACCAAAAAACTGTGCCAAGGTCACAGTGAGCTGCCAGGGAACCAGGGTTGCCTGTCCTGGAGCTCCTGCAGGGAAGAGATAAGGATTAGGAACAACATCCCCATAGGATCAGCCCTGGCTCTGGCTGCACCAAGGAAAACTGCCCAGACATGAGGGATGGAGGACACTCCCCACACCCAGGTGTGCAGTACACCCAGATTCTTGACTGCCAGAGCAGCTTCCCTGGAACCAGCCCGGGAAAACTCCCAGGAAAGGCCTCTGGGAAGGCCCCAGGAGTCACTGTCAGAGGCTGCTGGCAGCAGGAACGGGGCTGGGGCTTGGCCTGGCCTTTGGGAGCTGCAGCTCTGGGCGTTGTTCCCCTCCAGCTGCCCAGCCCAGGGAGGGAGTGGAGCAGCCTCTGAGCTGGGTTTGAAGGGAATTTTGGTGTCTTTTCCTCCTTGGTTGGGAATTAACGTCCAAACCAGAACCCACACTGCAGCCTTTGGTCTCCTGGTGTTCCCTCTTTACCTCATGCAGCTGAGTACCAGGAGTGACACCCGTCACTGATGCTTTAGTTTTGATCTCAAAGCTGAGATTTTTCCCTTTTCCCTCCCCAGATGCTCCCTTTCCCTTGAATCATTCCAGGTGCTTGCTCCAGAAATTACCAAAATGAGCTGAAGGGCAGCTGCCCTGGGGGTTCAGCTGAGGGCAGCAGGGAGGGAGCAGAATCCAGGGTGGGTTGCAGACAGATGGCAGCTCCAGGGGAAGCAGCAGCAAGGGATTAAGAGCAGGAACACCCAGGAGCTGTGCTTGAGGGAATCAGTATCCTTGGATGACTCCAAAGGGCATTTTAATCCTACCCAGCCTGCATTTTTACAAAGCAGAGCTGAGTTCTCAGCTGGGCCTGCCACCACTGTAGCAAATGTGTCACCTGTGCCTTGCAGGACTCGGTGGCCTCCTCACTGGACACCTTTCCCCAGGTGGAGCTGCCACCCTCAGTGTCACTGTGCAGAAAATGGGTGTTTGATTTGCTGTTCCAGGGAACAGTTGGGTGAGCAAGAGCAAAGCCCAACACTGATTTGAATGTTCATCACCAATGACATTTCCTAACTGAATGTACAACAAAAGCTGTGAAGAGTTGCCGGGGCCAGGCCAGGCCCAGGGACTCAGATCCATTGTAGGGCAGGGCTGGGACACGGGGTGGGAGAGGGAGGGAGGGTGGTACTTTGTAGAACTTGGAAATCTGCATCAACTGCTGCTGATTTACAGACAGTTGCTCATTTTTCACATTCTGATGACTTTGCTGGTTGTGTTTCAGCGAGAGCCAGCTCCAGGCTCCCTGAGAGCCATTTCTGTGTTGTACAGTGAACATTCCCAATAAATCCTGTTTTAATCTTTGTGATGGTCAGAACTGTTCTACAACACCAAAACCTGCCTGGGAGGGGTGGCTGGAGCCAGCTCAGGGCCTGCCCAGGGCCACCAGGTGCGGTTCCTGCTCAGGACCCAGCTGGGGGTGGCTCCACCAGGGGCTGTGGAGAGGCTTTTTCAGACAATCAGAGAATATTCTGGGTTGGAAGGAGCCTTTAGAGGTCAGCTAATCCGACTGGTACTGGGGCCAGGCCAGGGGCAGCTGACAAACCTGTGTAGGAAGAGGAGCTGGGTCAGGCTGTGGCTGGGGCCCAGCAGAGCCAGGGCTGGGGGCTCTGGGTGAGGCTGGGGCTGTGTCTTGTTTTGAATCCTGCAGGGAATTGGCTCAGGAAGTGTTTGTGGCCTCCAGCTCCGAGGTTTAAACACATCCCTGGCTGCCTGTGGGGGTGGTGCACTGGTGCCACTGCTGGCTGAAAGGGAACAGAGCTTGGATGGGTTGGGAATCATGGAAATGTTTAGGTTGGAAAAGACCTCTAAAAGATTGAGTCCAGCCCTGACCCAGCACTGCCACGGCCACCACTGTCCTGTGTCCCAAGTGCCACAGCCACACTTTGTTCCTGTGCTCCTGAGGCTGCTGACTCCAGCAGTGCCCTGGGCAGCCCCTTCCAACACTTCCCAAACCTTTCAGTGAGGAAATTTTCCCAATTTCCAATCAACCTCCCCTGGCCCAGCCTGAGGCCGTTCCCTCTCCTCCTGTCCCTGTTCCCTGGAGCAGAGCCCGACCCCCGGCTGTCCCCTCCTGTCAGGAGTTGTGCAGAGCCACAAGGTCCCCCCGAGTCTCCTTTTCTCCAGGCTCAGCCCCTTCCCAGCTCCCTCAGCCCCTCCTGGGGCTCCAGACCCTTCCCAGCTCGGTTCCCTGTCCTGGACACCCCCAGCCCCTCAGTGTCCCTTGATGGGCCCAGAGCTGTCCCCAGGCCCTGCTGTCCCTCCCCAGTGCCCAGCACAGGATCCCCAAACCCCCAAATGATCCCCAGACCCCGGAACTGAAGGTCCTGCCTGGTTCCGGGGTCCCTGTCCCTCTGTGCCCCACAAAACCCCAAATCCCATTTCCCTCCCGATTCTGCTGAGGCAGTGAAAGGCCACACGAGCTCGGTGTATTAAAATACAGACACTTTAATATAAAGACAAAACTTCAAAGCATCGTTTCAATTACAAATCAAGGGAGACACAAGAAATTAAGTGGAGGGAGGGGAGCAAAAACTAACTCTTACATTGTGGAGAATTAGAAAGGCCGGGTGGAAATATATATATTATACATACATATATACACACCAGAATTCACACTACTGCTAGGCAGGAATGAAAGGAATGACAGAACAACTTACCAGTATATAAAAAAAAAAAATCCAAAAACAAACCAACCAAATAAAAACCAAAAAAAAAAAAAAAAAAAAAAGAGATAAATTAGGGGAAGTTTGAATTTTAAATAATTCAGTTTAATAGGCTAAACTATATAAACTAATTCCTATTCACTAGGAAACATCCCATATCACTGTCCTAAGAAAATGGGTTTTTCTAAAAATCCATTGAAAAATGGATTTTTATTAGTAGTTAAAAGTTTACTAATCAATTCCTGAGCAACAGCAACCTCATCATCTACTGCTTTCCCCATCCAAGTCCCACTCAGCGAGGGCAGGCTCTCACTCCTAAAAAGTTTAAGTAGAACAGAGACCTAAAAAGTTGGGTTTTAATTGGAAATCGATCACTTCAAAGATTAATAGGTTAAAAAAGCCAAGCAGGATGGATCAACCCATTCCACCTTTTCCTCAATAACTCCAGAGACAAAACCTTTTAAAAAATTATTTGACTGCACCAGAAAAGCAACCAGATGTACCTCGAGAAAACCAAAGGATCACAAACCTGAGAACTTCAGGGTTAGCATTGTTAAACTTGGAATATTTGGATGTAATTTTGTTTTTACACCATAAAGAACTCAAGGAGCCTCTTCAGGAAGAAGGTCCCAAACAGTAAAAGTACTGGAGAATTTTTTTCCCAATTTTTTTTTTGTTGTCTCGGGTTTAAACCCTGAAGTTCCCAATAAAAGCATCTTTCAATGCAATATTCAGTCTAAATATATATTTATATATTTATAATGTATAAGGATAAATAAAATATGGCACAACAACATTTTGAAACAGCTTTTAGTGAAAACCTGATCCGCAAATGGAGCGGAAAATGGAAATGGAGCAAAAAAAGAAAATCAAAAAATACCTTTAAAACCAGTAAGACTTCAAATATTCATACACTGACTGCACATCTCTACTCCCAAAACTCCAATTCCTGTGATTTTTCCTCAGTGCTGCAAAGATAGTTCACAAAAACACTGTGTAGTTTCTGCTCCCCAAAAGCATTTTGGGTTCACAGCCCTGTCCAAGGCCCTCCCCTGCTCCCAGCCCTTAATCCTCTCTGTGCTTTTGGCTCAGGCAAAACAAGAAAAGCAGAATTTTCCACAACAGCCACCCCGGGGAGCTGGGATCATTCCAGGGTGGAGTTATCCAGGACAAAACACACAGAGACCCCTCAGGTTTCCCTGCCCGGGGGCAGAGGGGGAATTCCAGCACCGAGATCAAAGGGGTCACACAGGAGGTGACAGCGACAGGAGGAACCCGGGACCCTGGGGAGTGGCAGCTCCAGGAGCAGCTCCCCGGGGACAGTGAGCCCGGGCCAGGCTGAGGAGGGAAGGAAGGGCCCAGGGAAGGCCGAGCAGGAGGGGAATCCCCAGCAGCAGCCTGAGAGCAGCTCCCAGCACCGGGAGTCTCCTCTGCCAGCAACCAGCAGGACCCGGAGCAGGGCAGGGGAGCCAGAGCATCCCGAGGGCACAGCTGGCACAGCTGGCACAGATCCCCAGTGCCAAGGGGGGCCCTGAAGGGACTCAGAGGGGCTGGAAGCACTGGCTGTCCCCTCCCTGAGCCAGGGCTGGGTGTCCCC
Organism: Pyrgilauda ruficollis; assembly: GCF_017590135.1. Lineage (NCBI taxonomy): Eukaryota > Metazoa > Chordata > Aves > Passeriformes > Passeridae > Pyrgilauda > Pyrgilauda ruficollis. Next base: position 181,910 of record NW_024519208.1, read on the forward strand.
AGCAGCTCTGCACTGCTGGGACTGTCCCTGCCACCACCCCTCGGCCTCTCCTCTGCCTGGACTCTCTTACAAGTGGAAAAATATCCACTGGTAGCAGATGCTGCTTCTGAACACACAATCCCAGCAAGAACCAAACCCCAGGCTGCCTGCCCATGGCCAAAAGAAAAGGCCTGGAAGGGGCAGCCCAGCAGAACAAGAAGATCCAGGTCCTTCCAAGAGAAGGCTGGGCTGAGATGGAAACAATGAGCACAGGCAGCAAATTCCCTGTGGTGGGGAGCACCTGAGCTGTTGTACCCCAGAGCTGGGGTGAAGGTGCAGGAGCAGCAGGTGAGGCAGGGCTGGCTCACCCACCCCCTCCCAGATGTGTCTGTACAGAATCAGAACAGTTTGAGAAGATTGGAAAGCACCTTTAAAGGTCCAACCCCAAAGAAGGCTGAAGAAGTGACCCCAGCACACGTCTCAGAAGGAAACCTGTCCCCAGGGGTGAGGGCAGGGACACAGCCCCAGGCAGCCCTGGAGCAATGCTGCAGCTGGACATGTTTCCAGCTGGGATGGAAGAGCTGATCAGACTGGAAACCTCTCCACTCCCAGATTGAAATTGTTCAAGTGACTTCCTCAAGGATTAAATTTGACTAAATACAGAAGTGACTCAGCTGAACTGAGTGTGACCCAGAGCTGGGTGAGTTTCACACTAAGGAGTGTCAAGTCCTGGGGATTTGGAATCTCTGGATTCAAAAAGAGATGAGTAAATTCATTCATTACCAAGTGATGTCACCTTCCTGCCTGCAGGACCTCAAGGACTGTGGGTGTGATCCCAGACCCTCCAAGCTCAGCTTGATCCCAGGAGTGAGGGGGAATCCCACTTCCCATGCCAGGCTGAGCCAGAGCCCAACCCCAGCCACGAGCAGAGGGAGCACAAAGCCTGCATGGAAGGTAAAGTGCTGCCCCAACAGGAAGGAAGATAAAGAGATGGAAGCACAAGAATTTCTGGTCTGTGTGGTCGAGGAGACACAAATTCCTGGTGATCAGAAGGAGCTGGAGATGAGCTCAGTCCCAGAATGGCAGGACAGTGAGGATGTGCTGCACTCCCTGCTGCTTCCCCAAAAAGCTGCTTTCCTCCTCTCTCCCACTGCATCCACAGCTGAAGGGAGGTGAAGATGCTCCCAGACTGATCCACACCTTCCTGCAGGGAACAGCCTCGTTTGTACCAAGCCTAGAGGGGATGGAGGGACACCTCCAGCCCCCGTTATCCCCTGCACCAGCTCGGATCCAGCCTCTGCCTCCTCAGCAGTGCCTTCCCACTCTCTCCCTCAGCAATCCAACTGCTGGGTGTCTCCACACCCCTGGCTGATGGAAGAAGAATTGCTGCTGAATTACTCATCTGCAACAAATCCCAAATTTAGGTCCAGTGCCTTTGGAGCCCTCCCAGCACCGTGGGTCCCAGGGGACTGGGCCTGGTGAGCCAAAGGTGGCAAATGCCCAAGAAAGGAAGAGCCCACGCAAGCCTTGTTCCTCAAGGCTGACATTCCGCAGCAGGGACAGGTTTTCCTCAGCACAGCACTCAGGAAGTTCCATTTTTTTGGCAGCAGACTTGCTCCAATATGTGTTTTTGCTTCCTGGCGAGTCCTTTGCTGGCAGCAGGGGTGTGGAGGAGGGGGAATTGTGTGACAGCCCCAGAAGGACTGGACCCAGCACCAGCAGGAGAAATTCTCTTTTTTGGAACTGTTTGGTTTTGATTGCTCCAGAGGATCTTCAATTATTGCAAACAGGTTTCAGCTCCTGGCTCAGTGCTCCAGCAGTGGGGTCACAGCTGTGGCCACATGGATCAGATCCCAGCAGCTCCAAGGTCTGCCTCCAGCCAGGTGAGAGCTCTTCCCAGTGTGCAGACAGAGCAGCAGGAGACTGGCCAGGAGCTGGACTTGATGAGCCTCCAGGTCCCTTCCAACTCAGGATGTTCTGTGAGTCCACGATTTTAAGCTGAGCTTGCCCCAGATCATGGCAAAGCAATAAAAGGTCAGGGAGAGGGAAGACAAAACCAGGAATCTCTTGGCAAAAACATCTCCCAGCTCAGCCAGTGCCGAGGCACCAGCCCCAAACTGTCCCCTTGGCTTCCACCTCAGTGCTGAGCAGGCCCCTCTGGAAGCACAATCTGGAACCACGACCAGGAGCAGGAGCAGTGCAGGGCCTGGGCTGGGGGAAGACACCAGCAAGGCTGGAGCAGCTCCAGGTCCCACCAGGGTGGGAACAGCAGGCACTGGGATGCCAGCAGGCAGCGGTGCACAGGCAGGGCAAGGCTGATGCTCAGGCTGACTGCATCCCTTCCCAGGAATCCCAAAGATTCTCTCCTGGGTCTGGTTCTCTTGGGCCTTCCTGGATCACATCTGGAGAGTCACAGACTCAAAAATCCTGGGGGATGGCAGTGGCTCAGTCACAGGTGAGTGCTGAGCTCCAGGGGTTGTGCTGTCCATTCCTGAGGCTGCTCCTGAGCCAGCCCTGCCTTGGACACTGGCTGGCCACCAAAGGTGACACTGAGGGACAGACAGGCTTTGCTTTTCCACAGCACCCAGCAAAGAGCAGGGGACAAACTCCTCACCCAAGGCCTTTGCTCCAAAGGGTCCTGGAATCACAGAATTGTGCAGGTTGGAAAAGATCTTTCAGACCAGAGAGTTGAGCTGTGGGATGACAGTGGCCAGGCCACCCTGACCTCTCTGACAGCTCAGCTGGCTCCCCAGAGCTGCTGGATGCAGAGCACATCATTGCCACAAGGCTCTGTCCCTCCTCCATCCAGGGAGTGTCAGGTGCCAGCAGGGGGGTGACACAGGTGACCCAGGCCTGGAGCAGTGCCCAGAGGGTTCCATGGGATCTGTGGGTTGGCTCCTTCTCCAGCAGGAATCCTGGGAGTGCCTCGGGCACCACCCAAACCAGCACAGGGATGGCAGCTGAGTTTTCTTCCTGGATCTCCATGGCTGGAGGTGAAGGGAGGCACAAGAGCTCCAAGGGGCACCATATCCTGGTCCCTCTGCAGGAAAGGGTCTGATCAAACCAGGGGATGAAAAGCTTCTACTTGTATTTCCTCCTCTCTCTCTTTCACCAGAGATATAAATGATGGGTGAGAGGTAATTAGGAATTAATTAAGGCTGCTGCCCCTCCAGCAATCACTCATTTACAGTCTCCAGAGGCCCCAGCACTCTGCTGTGTGCTGGGGAGAAGCTGGAGCTGCCCAACTCCCAGCTGCAGAACATCTGGGTTACTGTGCTCCTGGATTCCAGGACATACACTGTGTTTGGCTCCTACGAGAAGCTACTGGATGTTCCTCTCACCCTCTGAGCATTCCTGCCCTTTCCCAGGTTCTCCTCGTGCTGCCAGTCCCTCAGCAGGACACACAAAGCAGAAACCAGTCCAAAATGCCCCCAGCTCCCAGGGCTTTCAGTCCCCTCCCAGTGGATAAGGAGGCAAAGCCAGAGCCCAGAGGCTGCACACAGAGGCTGCCGTGGAAGACACAGCCAGGAATCCACAGGACAACTGCACTTGGTCCTAAACCTCCCCAAGACTGCCCAGGCTGAGGCACAGAGCTGAGCCCTGCAGAGGGTGGGAGCTGCTGCAGGCCCTGAGCCCTTCCCAAACACTCCCAACCCTGCTGGATCCAGGCAGCAGGAGAGCCCAGGGGGGCACAGGGACCTCACTGAGCCCAAACCCAGAGCAGCTCCTTGTGACCCTGGGGGCTCCATGGAGCTCCTGCTGCAGGGGGAGACTCACCAGGGAGCACTAGAAGGGCTTTAAAGACAGTGCTGCCCCTATGAGCACCTGGGTCAGCAGGGAGGTGTTTTCCAAAGCCTGAATGTGATTTTTTTCCAGTCATTTTGCTGTTGCAATCCCCTTTCTACTGTAGTTTTCTTTATTGGTGCTTGGCCCAGCCTGAACTCAGACCAGCCTGATTTCTACTTAAATGGATCCTCCTTCTCCTCCTCACTTTGTGCACTTGAATAAATAAGTTTTTACAGGTTAATTGTGCATTGTACAAACTAAAAACAAAGGAAATAAAGCATAGGAAACTCAGAAGTTTTCAGCTCTATAAAATCAGCCCTTCCTGCACACACGACACCGAGTCACGACGCAAGTCCCTGCCCCAGGGGGACAGTGACAGCACAGGCAGCCAGGTCAGGGTGTTTTTGTGAACTACCATTCAAGAACCTACTCAAAAGCAAAGGAACACAAAAGCAAAATGCACCTTGTTAATCCATGTACACGGCCAAGCCGGGTCGGAGTCAAGTATCAAAACCCTACCAAGAAACACGTCGTGCTTGGAAGGAAAGAACAATGAGCTGAGCAAACTCTGCAGCCTGCAGCAGGACAGAAACACAACGTTCAGTCTTCCCAAAGCTGGGGAAAGGGCTGCACCAGCACCAGCCAGCACACACCCTGTTCAAACACCAAGGCCAGCCCCAAGAAGCGAGTTACCAGACCAGCTACCAAAATTCACAGTGACCCCAGCGCCACCAGCAACTGCAAATGGCCCAGGGAAGTAGTTTGGATGGGGCAGGACTTGGATTTCTCCTGTTCCAGCTGTGCCTGCGTGGGCTGTGCCTGCCCAGGCTGCTCCAGAGGGGAGCACAGAGCCCTCGTTAGTCACAAACTCAATTAAAACCCACCCAGTTAAAAAGCGCCCGGCTCAGTCCGAACCAAACCCCAGGGGGAGAATTCCTTCCTCTGCCAGCCCCGGCTGCCAACCAAGAGGATTTTGGGATATGAACAGTCAGGGGAATAAATAATCTGCAGACCTTTAAAAACTGGGTTTGGCATTGGTCAACCCCCAAAATCAGCACCAAGGATTCAAACCAGAGGCACAGTTCTGACGGACAAAATAGCACCGAGGAGGCTCTTTTACATCTCTGCTGGTGTGCCAGTCCTTTAGTATTCAGAGAATTTAATAATAACTTGTATTTATGAATCTAGGTGGAATAAAATAAGTCAAAATTGTTTTCACTTTAAAAAAAAGATAAATATTTTATCTAAACTATCAACAATACAAACTGGAGCTTTAAGCATTTCTTTTGCCTTTTTTTTTTCCTTTTTTTCCTTTTTTTTTAGTCAGATTCACAGTAATTGTTTGCTCTGTTGTTTAGGTCTTTTTTATGGTTTTTTTTTTTTTTTGTCCAGTAGTAAGAGTAGAAACCCCTGCACAGGCCAGGTGAGCACCTTTCAGTGGAAGCCGAGTGAAGTTGGTCCACGTTGTCCTTGCATAGGTCACATTGGGTTGAGGTAGAAATCCTAGTTACCTGCACAACAGGAGGAGAGGAAGAGACTCATCTAAATAAAAGGCAAAAATCTGCTGTGTTGTTAGATGTGTCAATCATTCCTACATTGCTCCAAGACCTCTTCAGATGAAGCAAATCTTGACCCAATCCCAATTAGAGGAAAGGAAGGATGTTCCAAGGGACGTGCGGCCCCTCCAAAAGCTGCAGTTTTTCAAGCTGTGGCTGTGTTGAACTCTGTCCTATGGGTCTGAAATCAAGTGAGGGGAAAAGAGTAAAAAAGGTATTTTCCCCCTCAGTACTTCACCTTTTTATAGTAAAAGTTAATCTGCTTTGAGTTTTGTTATTATTGTGGGGGAGGGACATTATGAATCCCAGAATGGTTCAGGCTGGGAGGGACCTCAGAGCCCATCCAGTGCCACCCCTGCCATGGCAGGGACACCTCCCACTGTCCCAGGCTGCTCCCAGCCCTGCCCAGCCTGGCCTTGGGCACTGCCAGGGATCCAGGGGCAGCCACAGCTGCTCTGGGCACCCTGTGCCAGGGCCTGCCCACCCTGCCAGGGAACAATTCCTGCCCAAGATCCCATCCAACCCTGCCTTCTGGCAGTGGCAGCCATTCCCTGTGTCCTGTCCCTCCAGGCCTTGTCCCCAGTCCCTCTGCAGCTCTCCTGGAGCCCCTTCAGGCCCTGCAAGGGGCTCTGAGCTCCCCTGGAGCCTTCTCCTCTCCAGGTGAGCACCTAGAGCTCTGGCTCCAGAGCAGAGAAGCAAAGCAGATTATTTCAGTTCCCAGTTCCTGCTTCCAGCCCTGGTTCCCCAAGGACTGAGCACATCTGAACACATTTCTGTCCTCACTGAGATCAAGGGCACTGCTCAAATACCTTGGCTTCAAGTCACAGGGCTTGGGATCACAACCACCTCTGGTACCATCAGTTCTGCTCCTGTGCTCCACAACCCAGCTTTGACACCCAGCTACTCTTTTCCAAGTCCCTTCTGTGCTTTGCCTCTATTTTCAGTATTTTTCAGTGACAAGGGACGGTCACACCTGATGGATCCTAGTCCAGCATGGTCTCATTTCCAGGTAATTCCAACAGAGACTCTCACACTGTCCTCACACACAGACCCCAAACTGACCCTCCCCATCATCCCCATCTTCTTTCATCTCCATCCTTTCTCTGTTTGGGGTTTTCCAAGCCCTCCTCTCTGCTGGCACACAAAGTGCTTCCTCAGCCTCCCTTTCCTGCAGGGAAGGACCTGGCAATACTTACGTGCCTCCCAAAAGCCTAACCAGGGGTTTGTGGTGTCTGAGGAGGAATTTGATGAGGAAGACACTACACACAATGCACAGAGGCTCTCTCAGGTATGTTGTAATCGAGTTTTATAAGCAGCAAAGTGTGTTCAACCACGTTTGTAGTTTTGGTACCAGTGGACAGCAACAATATCACAGACCTACAAGGAAAGCACGGAGCCAGCTCTGGGGCTGGACACGCTGGATGCACTTGGCAAGCACGAGTTGGTACAGCAGGATTGCCACAGAGTGTTTGATGAACCACAGGACCCAGCTCTGTGGTGGTACAGTTTATTCTAGAGACAGTTCAATAAATACCTGCTGCAGGAGAAATGCACACAGCCTCCAGAACCCTCCTCTCCTACAGCCTTTGTGGAGTGGAGCCCACTTCCCCCTGCACATTCCCTGTGCTCCCAGGGCTTGTGAGCAAAAATAAAACATCTGCTGGGGCTGTTCCTGCTGGCCCTGGCAGCAAGTCCAGCACAGGGAAGTGACAGGGGGTCACAGCCCTTCTCTGCTACCTGTGCTTGTGTTTCCAGTGATGCAGGGGACACTGACTGCACTGCAGGCCCAGGGAATTTGCTCTCCAAGCAAAGCTGAAGCTTATAACCTAGAGATTGTTAACTTTATGACTATTTAGAGCAGCTGTTGTTGACTGGCAGTTTTTACTGACCACCTATTGTCACACAGAGTCACAAAGAGGCACCTTTGGGCACCTCAATGCTACGGACAAGGACTGGTTTGGGATAAACAGGCTGTGCAAGAGGGGAGGGGGATCGGATGGGCAACATCCACTTCCAAAAACTGTATAAAACCACATGGAAAACAGACATTTCCTCCTGTTACTACCTCCAGAAAGAATCCTTTCTCTTTCTATGAAGAGACCTCAGCCTGAACATAACCCTGAGCCAGAGCAGAGTTACCCCTGTGAGCACTCCTTGTCGAGAAATCCTGACTCCCAGAACAGAGAGCACCAACACTTCCCATCCTCTGCCACCAGCTGATTTGCTCCCCACATTTTAGAGATTCCTCTCCCCATTTTAGAGGTTTCTCTCCCCCATTTTAGGGCCCATTTTCCCCGTTTCAGAGGTTCCTGTTTCACAGAGCCCGGCCCCGACCTCTCTCTGCAAAGGAAGAAGCGTCAGTGAGCATCTCGCACGCAAACTCCTCTGGTTTTGTGTCTGGCCTTACCTTACAAAACAAGAACTGTTAGCTAAGCAAGCTCTTTATCGTGGCTTAACCCCCGAAAGGTGCGAAGCATAAGGAGGCTGCATGCCAAGGGTCACCCACATAGCGGCCGTGCCAGCGGCGTTGGGCTGCGGGAGCACGCGGGGCAGGGGCGGGTGATGGACTGTAAAGGAGGGACGGGAGGGTTTGTGCTGGAGAGAAGCCAGTTTAAGAGACAAAGAAGAGTTAGGCTGGACAGGAGCAGAGGAGGAGGAGGGCAGGAACGTCTCGCCAGGAGGGATGGAGGGCAGGTTCTGCAGGAGAGCAGGCTCGGAGTTAGAAGCGAGTAAAGGAGGAGGGGGAGGCAAGGACACGTTAGGAGGGGGTGGAGGGGGATGGAAGACAGATTGCACTGGAGCTCTGTTGAGGTGCTGAGCAGGTCTAGTCTCACTAGATGTTACTAAATTAGAGGAAGAGGGTGGGAAGGATGAGGATGAGGTGCTGGCAACAGCCTGCAGAGGGTTTAAGCTTAGCACGGTGCTGCTAGAGACAGCACTGCTGCTGAAACTGGCTCCAAATTGATGAGGAGAGGAGGCAGAAGGCACCGCATGGTTAAAAATACCTGCAAACAGGAGAGAAAAACTCAGCTTCAACAGATGGGCTTTGTACAGTCTCAAGTGACAAGAGAAACAAAACAAAAAAGAAAAAAAAAAAGGAAACAAACAAACAAAAGCAAAATTATAATAGTTACAGCCCCATACAAAAATGTGCAGCGTGAGAAGGCAGCAAGCAATGAAGAGATAATGGTGCAGGCCAGGAGGTACAAAAGGTTCCACTTACCTTTCCTACTGCCAACCTCTAAATGCCACGAGGAAAAATGGTCAGACCCAAGAACTGTCAGTTCTATACCACACGGGCAGAGTTTTGATGAGATTAGAAGTGATCTTAGAGTTGCTTATCTGAAGACTCAAAGTGCTGCTCTTCCCTCCCCATCCTCCTGCTCCCCCACTTACAGGGCAGCAGAGGGGAGGTGTAATTCCAGCAAATCTACGTGCTGAGAGATGTGAGAGTTAGGATTTCCCGACATGGTGCCTGAATGATTATGGACAGGTAAGAAAAACTGCCCTAGACACTTAGAAATGGCAGGTTCAGCCTATCTTCTGGTCCTGCCAGTTTGTCCCCAGTGTGGGCACAGAAGCCAAGCCTGTGCAGAATCCCAGAAGTGCAAGGTGCATATGGCATTGCCCTTCCTGGCCAAGAAATGCTCTTCATGTCCATTCAAGATCAGAATGCTACAGAAATCCCAACACCAGCTCCTCTGATGTTCTGCTCCTCCTGGATCATGCTAAATCCATTCAAGGCCTAAACTCAACCTTTACTCAAGTTGACAAGTTAGAGATCCTTAACATGGTACCAGGACAAGTCAAATCTGTTACCTGCAGGCAGACCTAAGTTGGTTCCAACACAGCAACATCTGAACAAGCAAACATTATCAATCACAAAGTCTGGGTGTATTGTTTCATTAAGGTGGTACAACAAGCTCATCTAGCAGACAAAGCTCATGAGATTTCACTGTAGGGAACTGAAATCATCCTAGCAATTCCAAGAGAGAGAAAGAGAGAGAGAGAGGAGACTGGTTATGTGGGACAGATCTGCTTTGCATCCTGTAGAAATGAAAGGGTTTCACCCCTGGAGAGGCAGTGTCAGACTTTCCTTTAGGCCCTGTCTTATACCAGAGAAAGAGTTCTGCCTACCTCCAACTGCTCCACCTGTAACCCCAGGAGAGAAGTTCCCCATAGTGTGAGAGTTAGTCAGTCTGGTTGCAGCTGATGACACGTGGACCAGACTGGCAGCAGCTGGCATTGAATTAAATAAGGACTGCAATACTGAGGAATTTGTCACCGAGTTGAGGTTTGCTTGCAAGGCCATGGGGCCGAGGGGGAACTGCGATCCAGTGGTCAGAGTGTTGAGGAAAGGATGGTGCGTCGGGACAGACGGTGCTGGGTTCCCTGCTGAGGAAACAGCAGTAGAAAGGCTTTTACCATTCAGAAGGCCACCAGACGAAACAGCAGCAGAAATGAAAAGGTTGTGGCCGTTTTTAAACTCCACATCTCGGTCCCTTCCCTTGCCGACCTTTCCGTTGTGCTGCACAGAGTTTTTCTCCACAGCCCCCCCCGCTCGGGCGCTCAGCTCGCTGAGCTCCTTGCCCTTCACCCCCGGCCGGCTCAGCTCTTCTCCCTTGGTGCCCAGACCTTCCAGCTGCCTCTTGTTCAGGAACAGGTTGGTGTCTGACACCCCCAGGTCCTTGCCTCGCTGCGAGGGGAAGCCCAGGGAGCAGTTGGGAGCCGAGCCATCCCCAGCTTTGTGTGGAAGAGCAGCGCTGTCCATGAAGCCGTGCAGGCCCAGCTCGGAGGACAGGCCCCCGTTGTAGCTGAAGCCATTGGGGGGGTTTGTGCCAGGGCTCAGCCCATCCGAGGGCACTGCCAGGCTCTTCCTGGGGTGTCCTGGGACCTTGGTGTCCATGGGCAGCCCGTCCTCGGAGGGAGGCCTGAAGGCAAACAGGGAGTTCTGGCTCAGAGCTGACACGGCCTGCAAGGGGCTGTCTGTGGTTTTGGTCAGGTTGATGTCAGATATCGGTGAAAAAGTCGATTTCCATTTGCTGCTGTTCATGTTCTCGTTGCTTTGTGCTTGTTTCCTCCCCGATATGCTGCCACCTGGTTGGGGGGGGAAGGTTTGTAAATGTCAGTAAACAGCATTCACTCAGTCTGCCCCGTGAGAACAGGGTTTTATAGAATCACAGAGTCCTTAGGGCTGGAAAAGACCTTTAAGATCATAAAGTCCAAACATCAACCAGCACCACCACCATGGTTATCACTAAACCATGTCTCCAAGTATCCCATCCATTGGTTTTCTGAACACTTCCAGGGATGGTGACTCCACTATTGCCCTGGGCAGCCCCTTCCAATGCCTGACCACCCTTTCAGTGAAGAAATTCTCACAATATCCAATCTAAACCTCCCCTGGCACAGCTTGAGGCCATTTCTTCCTGTCTTGTCCCTTGTTTCCTGGGAGCAGAGCCTGATTCCCCCTGGCTGTCCCGTCCTCTCAGGGAGCTGTAGAGAGTGAGGACTCCCTGAGCCTTCTTTTCTCCAGGCTGAGCTCCCCCAGCTCCCTCAGCTGCTCCTGGTGATCCAGACCCTTCTCTGAACAGCACCCACATTTTTTATCCTTCAAAACCCACCTTTAATCAGCCTGTAATTCTATTTCTGAACCAAAGGCAGAAATACTTGTGAAGTCATCTAAAAGTCCTTGAAAATCAGTTTAACACTCTGGAAAAGTCTGAGAATACTGATCTGCTTTGTCCCCCTATATCTGTACTACAGATCCCTCCTCAAACCCTGAGTCAGTGAAAAAACTGGTCAGATCTTTGCTGACCTGTGACTACAGAAAGAAGTGAGCCAAAATCTGTAATTAGCAGCCACCTGGCTTAATGATGATAAAGAATAACATTTGGTCTAGCAGCAAAGAGAAACATCCCACTGACTGTCAGCTTCACCCATCCCCAGGCCCAGCCATTGCCACAAACAATTCCCATTCCTCACACGTACCATTTTCAACAGTCTTCTGTGGAGATTTGCTTTCCAATGATATTGTTGCAATTTTCCTCTCAATTCTAGTGGGAAAATAGAAAGGTTATAGCAAACCTGTAGCAAACCTTCTGTTGCACATTTCCCATCACAATCTATACTACTCATGATCAGGTCTTATCAAATGAGAGAGTATAAAAAACCAATTCAGTCCCACAGTTTTGTGTCACTAAAGAAATTTATAAACATCCAAAAAACCCACCACAAACTTTAGGCAGGAGCTCTTACAGAATTACTGCTCTTTGACAGGATTAGTGCACGCTCAGAGAACTTTGTTGTTTTCTTTCAAAACAAGAAGCAGAGACACATTACTATAGTGGTTATTTCTCTCAGAACCATAGGATGGTTTGGGTTGGGAGGGACCTCAAAGCCCATCCAGTGCCACCCCTGCCATGGCAGGGACACCTCCCACTGTCCCATGGTGTTCCTAACCCTGTCCAGCCTGGCCTTGGCACTGCCAGGGATCCAGGGGCAGCCACAGCTGCTCTGGGCACCCTGTGCCAGGACCCTCCCAGGCTCCTGCCATCCTTGGGCTGAGCCCCCTCCTGATTCCTGCTGAATCGAGGGGAGGAGAGGGGCAAACCAGGCTGGTTTTGGGGCTGCCAGCAGGACTTGGGGCCCAGGAGATGCAGCTGAGGTGGGGGTGGTGGCTGGCACATGTCACTGTGTCCTTACACATCAGCCCAGCCCCTGTCCCTGCACAGCCACCCCAACAAGCCCACCCTGAGCACCCCTGGCAGCGCTGTCCAAACGCTCCTGGAGCTCTGGCAGCCTTGGGGCTGGGACCATTCCCTGGGCAGCCTGGGCAGTGCCAGCACCCTCGGGGGCAGGAACCTTTCCCTGAGCTCCATGCCAAGCCCTGGCACAGCTCCAGCCCTTCCTGGCCTCCTGTCCCTGTCCCAGAGCAGAGCTCAGCCCCTGCCCCTCTGCCTCCCCTGGGGAGGAGCTGCAGCCCCCGAGGAGTCTTCCCTCAGTCTCCTCCATTTCTCAGTCATCTCTCCAGCAGTTATCTCCAAGGCCAGACCCTGCCAGCCTTGTAAACACAGCAGCAGCAACAGCAGGTTCCCACATTCTACTGGCTGAATACCTTCCCTGTTCACAGCTTCAGCCACATAAGAGGTCTGGGATAATGGGATGGGCCTTCAAGCAAGGAGAACAAAGAGGCTTTAAACCCACCCCTCCTGCTGAGAGCAGTGTTATCAGCCCTGAGAGAAACCCTACCCTGAAACTGTGCCTGTGCATTCACCTGCTGCTATTGTGCTCATCCTCAGAGCCCTGCTCGTCATCCGATGTCAGGGGGGAGTAATGGACACCGTTGCTCTGAACGAGGGGCTTCTCTTTTTTCAGCACTGGGGGCTGGTCATTGTCCTGGTAAGGAACAGGAGAGTTCTTCAGGGAGTTTTCAGGAGAGGAAATGGCTGTTATTTCTAAGGGCTGGTTAATGTTATTGACCTGGGTGAGAAGGAAAGAAAGCAGTTACACATGAGAGTATCCCTGGAAAAGCAGCTTGTTAAGGATTTTAATGCAGGTTTAACTTGCTCTGGGACATCAAACAGCTGCTTGTTTAGCACTGCTGCTATCTTCCACCTCCTGCATCAGAACCTGGGGTGAAAGCTTAAATGTAACTTGGAAAAATAGCTAATTTTCATTCATTGATTTTATGTTTGACATCAGAAATGACGACCTGGGATAAACCTTTTCTTCTCAAAATACACTGCAGGATCACATGCACATAACTCTCTAGCTGGCTTCATTAGCAAGAATGCCATATGCTTCTGGCACTCCTCTGCTGTTTAGTCAATCTTAGCTTAAACTATTTTCAAAATATTGAATCTACAGCCTCAAAAATCAACTTCACTGCAGAAACAAGCTCTTTGTCATGAGGGAAGAGATTATTTTTAATTTTTAATGCTCTGACAGCAAAGAGCTCTTTGAAGACGTTCTGCTTATACACAAACTGTTCACCAACTTAGTGAAAACAAGAAGCAGCAGAATTGCTGCAAAGAACCTTCATGGCAACTCCATGGGAGCTCCAGCCTGGGAGCCTGGAGCTTATCCCTTGTGGAATCTTCTGATTCCTTTCCCCTCAGGAAATCCCCAGAGCCTTGCCTTGGAGACACTTATCATAGTCTTTCCATAGTCTTACCATGGAGTTTACCCCACCTGGACGGACAGAAAAGACTTCCCCATGGAGTCTTGCCCAACATTGATCCATCCCAGTTCCTTTCCCCCTATGTCCCAACTTCCCCTGGTTTCTCCTTTCCCTGTTTCCTCCTTGGTTGTAGTACCCCTGCTGGCCAGCCCCATCTTCCCTGAAAGCCAAAGCCCTTTGCCCTGCCCTTTGTGCAGCCCCTGTACCCCCCCCACTCAAACGTTGTGCAGAGCACAGGGTTTGTCTTTTGTCTCTGGTTTCCCATTGGCATGCTGAAATAAACCTCACTGGAACTGACTATATGTTATAGATACCCATTGTAATATTGGCTTTTCACAAATATTAAAATGGATTTTATATGTGTGATATTAAAGTAACTGTGTTATAAAGATATAGTTTTTATTGCTATTATTAATTAAGCTTAGACATAGCAGTGAAATAGCTGAGAAAAGTGTGCTTGTGTTAAAATGCCTGCTTGGATGGGATAATATCCAATGAACACACGCTGAGGACACCTGTACAGATCTGACAACCATCAGCACTGTCTGAAGACAATATGGACCAAGGCCCAAACTGGAAGTGATAAAGAGAAGGAACCAAAAACCACAGCCAAGAAACACACATGCTCTAAAAAGGAGGACCCAAGGAGAGGCCATGTAAAATAGTTCCTGGGATATGTAAACTCGTTTATGTATATGCATAAGGGTCTATGAATATGCAACAGGCTGATGTAAGGAAAAAGGTGTTTAAGGGGTATCCCCAAAGGCTGAGTGCAAGATGCACCTGGCCATAATAACCTTTGCTCTATGGTCCTTGTCTCCTGTTGTCCTTTACTAAATGCCTTAAATTTTCACAGAACAGTGCAGGTGTTTTTCACAGGCTGAAAACCCTTCCTTTATTAAACTTCTTAAATTTTCACAGAACAGTGCAGGTGTTTTTCACACCATACAAAAGGCCCTTCTGCCTCTCTTTGCTGAGCTAGCCATGGTGAGTGTGGTGTGTGTGGACTTGCCTGCCTTGCCTGAATGCTCACCCAAGCAGCTTTTCCACAGGAGATGCTCACTGGGGAACCAGTAACAGCAACCACCCTCCAACCCACACTGCAACCCTGACTCCAAGAGCTGTCCCAAAGCCCAGCTCGTGCCCTTACCATGGAGTTGATATTGAGGGGTGACCCCGAGGGCTGCGTGAAGAGCCCGGCCACGGAGGGCAGGGGTTTGCGTTTCGGGGAGACGGCGGCGTTCCCGCTGGCATTCCCAGTGTTGGATCTCTTCCGCCGGCCCCGCTTCTTCCCGTCCTGCCCGTGGGCCTGGCCGCCCTCCGGCCGGGCGCTGCCGGGCACGGGGCTGTGCTTGCTGGAAGGGGATTGTTTTACATGTCCTGTATTAGGAGAGATTGTAAAGATGATTCTCCTCTTGGCCTCGTTCTCAGGATCTGAAAACGCTGCATCACACTGCAGGTCCCCCTTTGTTCCTTCGGCAAAGATCTTCTGAGCCTCTGCACTCTGCAGTCCCCCTGCCAGGCTCTGGGCCGGGCCACTTAAGCGGGGGCTCGAGTGCTGCTGAGCAGGGGAGTTCTGCCCAGAGTTCCTCATCATTAGCAAAGGATGTTGTGGAGTGGAACTCCGAGACCCTACAGAGTTAAAGAGACTCCCAGAGTCGTCCAGAGCTGCCTGATCAACACTATGGTTAAGATGGGCTGGGCTGTTTGTAAGATTTCCATTGACTGCCACGGAGCCAGAAGAGTAAGAAAAACCTGTTGAGAGGGAAAGTATAGATCATTGCTGGGGCTGAGCGAGAGAGAGGTCACTGAGTACAGGGCTGGGAGGGCCACGAGGGATTCCAGCTCTGCCTGGAGAACAGCCAGTGGCCCTGGATTACATGGGAAACACAGGGCTGCTTTTCCACAGGGCAGTGAGAACGTGGCTCTCTGGGTGCTGAGGTGCCAGCTGGGGGTTAGGGACTTCCACTGCTCTCTTGCCAGTTCAGGAAAATTCACTGCTATATGGAGGTACCCACAGAACACGTGCTCCTCCCAGTTTTACATGGAATTTGAGTTTAAGCTTTGTTTGAACTATTACCCCTTTTGAAATCAGGGCTCCTCTACTCTCAACTCCTTCCTTTCATCAAGGAAATGGATGGCCAGACTCAGTCCTTCCCTTCCCCAAAAAGAGAAGGACTTTGCCATCCACACAGCCCACCTCCTCCAAATTCAACAAAAGGCTGGGACTTAGGGAGTGACAGGGGACCTTCAAAGACATAGTGGCAGAAAAATTCCACAAGGAAGGAACTTTGGGATGGGAATTCAGTGTTTGTCATGGGGTATCATAAATGGGTTTAGGGCTCTAGGATGGCCTGGGCTCTCTAAATGAAAAGGGCAGAAGGGAACAACATGGTAATGGTTTAAAACAAGTTTTTTTTTAAATACTTCATTTGATTTATAGATAAATGCAGCCAAGCCCTTTGCAAAACAGATACTGAAACAACCCAAGCCCCTCGGGGTGGTAAACACTGAGAACAAAAGCACTCTTTGGTGATGGATCAGCTGCAGAACCTACTTTTCCTGGCCCAGAATAGCTAAAGACCATGATTTCCACGGATGAGTGAGTCAGAAGCAATGTCTGCACCTAAAGGGATCCCCATCCTCTCCCACTTGAGCTT
This sequence comes from Pyrgilauda ruficollis, assembly GCF_017590135.1. NCBI lineage: Eukaryota > Metazoa > Chordata > Aves > Passeriformes > Passeridae > Pyrgilauda > Pyrgilauda ruficollis. Next base: position 198,073 of record NW_024519208.1, read on the forward strand.
TTCCCACCCAGGTTGTTGTGCCTTTACAGCTGCTCACGAGGCACCTCCACAACGTGTCCCAAAAAATTCACTCTGCTATTTAAAGACCCTGTAAAATACAACTTTTAGAGCCAGATCACCAGCTCAGGACCCAGCTGTGTCACCAGCTGCAGACACTCTGCAGGTCACCACTGCAGGTACCAGCTTCAACACTCTGCAGGTATGCCACACTGTAAATCTGTGGGAATATCTGGATCCCCACAGAATTCACAGCAGCAATTGTTTCTTTATAAGTAAAGGCACATCAATCCAACCCTTTATGCCAGATGCACCCAAGCTGGAGACACATCAGAGCATCATCCATGAGTTTCTGTCTCACCCACAGTTATCCAGCACTCCAGGGCCTGCAGCACCTGGCAACAAGTGCTTGGAAAACTCAGCTGGGTGCATTTGGGTGCTGCCCAACAGAGGAGCAGCTGTGCACAGGTGAGGCTGTTACCTGAGGTAGCCAAAGCCAGAGGCTTGTTTCCAGCAGCATTGCTTATGCCATTATGAGAACTAGCACCAATCTGCTTTTCAAGTGTCGATGAGTCTCTGCTCTGGTGAACTGGGCTGGGTGTGCTTCTCTGGGGAGAGAAAAAGGCATTTCAGGAAACAGCATCAGAAATCTCCAGCTTAAACCAAATTCACATGCATTAGTACATCTGCCTGGGAAGTAGCTCTGCTTCCTGTCTGCCCCAGATTCAGCTTGTTTTGAGAAAAGCATGGATCAGCACGTTATGGGCCCAAAAAATGTAGTGATGAATTATACTGCAGTAGTATCTCACACACAGCAGGCACCATGCAGAGAGGGAGGCTCCTCATCACAGGATATTCAGACTCAGGACAGCTCTGCCAGGAGCAGGAATGGCTCAGCCCACTACTGCAGCAGGGAGGAGACTGATGGTTGTATCATGTCCCCAGGCCTGTGCTCACAAAGCTCCCCAAAACAACCCCAAGGGGAACATGGAGTGCATCAGGCCATGTTCTCTGGGCCATTCTCTGAGGATGTTCTCCAAAACATGGAAAACACCTGTGAAATGGCAGCCTGAACAAACAGGGAGGTGCCACCCAGGGCTGACATTGCCCTAAGGACACCCAGAGCTGAGCAGACTCTGGTTCTGCTAAAGCCAGAAGTCTTCAGCTGGAAAAATGCTATGGATTTAATTCTGTGAAACAACTCCAGCTTTCCCAATATGGGAGTGAAAGACAAGCCATGGATGGATTCTAACTCAGAACTCTCAGGAAAAGCAGCAAATGCTTCTCAGCTCTCTGCTGCAGCAGTGCTGTGACAAACTGGTGGGAGAAACTGGACCAGGCCTTTTTGAACTCAGAGAGGCAGGGACTTGTCACATCTCCAAAAGAGATGGTCCCAGAAGCTTTCTGCTACAGAGCAGTCACTCACATGTGAGGTATCCCAGCCCCAAGGGGCTGTTCAAGCTCACCCTGCACACGTGTGAGGAGAAAAGGCAGTTTTGAGGTGACTGAGACAGACGAATTCTCTCCCAGGTTCCTGCAGAAAGCAGGGCTAAGAACTAATTGACACATGCAATTCTCTGCTTCCACTGCCACAAACTCTCAGGCTTTTCACCCAGACAGACATTCCAGACTAGGCTCTCCTGAGGCATTTACTTTACTTTCCTTCCTGGCTGAACCCCCCTCCACCCCACAGAGAAAGGAGAGGAAAAATCTACAGGATCCAAGAGCCAAGAGGATGCATCCCCCAGCAGCCTCCCCCGAGGAGCAGACCTCCAGGATGAGCAGCCCATGGAGGATCCTGGGGCACAGCACCCCATTCCTGCCCACTGGGATTTCAGTTAGGGATGGAAAGTGTTGACAATCCCTTACTCACCACCTTCTCAACACGGCTAGGTAGGACTACGCTGGCCAGAGGGATACTAACAGGGAGTTTATTGGGCTGCACTGTGCTCAGAGGAATACTGATAGGGAGGCTGGTGATAGTTTCTCCATTACTCACAGAGGTTCTCTCTCTCAAAACCTGTAAAAGAGAAAGAGAAAGCAAAGTTCTTACACAGGATATTGAAAAGGTTTTTAAGGTAATGATAACCTGCTTGTTTCTTTGTGTGTGTCATTCCCCCACTCCTTTTTTTTTAAGGAATTTTTTAAGGATTGATTGCACATCAGACAGGGCAGGCGTGGAGCAGCTTGGTTACCAGCACCAGGCTCCTGGGACAGCAACATCCCACAGCACAGAAATGGGTAAATTAAGGCCACTGCTGGCCCCCAGCATCGGGAAAAGGAAGCCTTAGGCAAGCTCATTTCCCTGTGTTTTGCTTAGAGCTCTGTGAAAAGCACTCAGATGTCAGATTTTGTATCTTGAGGCCCTCTGTAGCAACCAGATGCATTTCCATGGCAACCTGCTACTGCAGGGCACCTGCTGCTCTGTGAGCCCCAATATGCTCCATGGCTGCACCAATTACATGGACCATATTTTTTACTCTTTATTTTTATAACTGTGAAAGAGCCTCCTTTCCCAGTTCAAGCAGACACGTGCCAGATCAAACAGCATTCCCACTGCATTACTGGTGCTCAGAAAGGAGCACATCTTTCTCTCCCTCTGACCAGCTCTGATTTATTGCATCACATCAACTGTATTTTCTATCATTTCCCATGCCTAGCTGGTCACAGAAAGCAGCATTCCTGCATTTTCCAGCCTGGCCAACCCTGCATTTTCCAGGCCATTCCTGCATTTTCCAGCCTGGCCAACCCTGCATTTTCCAGGCCATTCCTGCATTTTCCAGCCTGGCCAACCCTGCATTTTCCAGGCCATTCCTGCATTTTCCAGCCTGGCCAACCCACCCTTTGTTGCCCCAGGATCAGCCCTGAGCAGCAGCAGATCCTTTACCTTCTCTCCTGCACTGGGTAAGGCTGCGGGGGAGGAGGGCCGAGTTTCCTGAGGACTCAGCTTTATGCCATTTGCAATTCCAGGGCTTGGATATGTAAGGCCATTCTCTTTGACATGCTCAGCTCTGGAAGAGAAAGGTACAATTGTGAGGATGCAAAAGCCAGTGACAAGGAATTCCTGAACCACACTCAAGGCACTGTCCCACCTTATTTACCCCATCAGCTCTCACTGTTCATTTCTGTGAAACAAAACTTTTTAAACCAGATCAACCTCCACTTTGAAAAATATCTTTTCCCAATCTAAATTACCAGTGCCATTAACACCAGCCACTACATGTTGCAGTAAGGTAGAAAATTATAAAGAAAGGGCTGCTCTCCTGGAATCAGTGGCTGGCCTTGTCAGGCTGGCACTTTGCAAGTTCCCATGTGAAAGCAATCCTGGTGTGAGCAGTTTATTAGCATAACAATCTATTCCTGGGTGAAAAACAACCAGCACCTGTATAAATTGTTTTTAGATTGAATAATGAAAACTATCTCTCGCAAACAACTTTTCCTGCACATACACACAAGGGGTTTGAATGACCAATTAATACAGGGTAACAACTTGTTACTAACTAAAATAATTGGCAAGAAAACCACTAACCAATTGGAGTCACACACAAGGTCTGTATAAAAATGTATAAAACTGTATAAAAACAAGTTATGTGGATGAAGAAGGAGCTTTTCCACCATGAAGAAAATGGAGTCCATGTGATTTATTCTGATATCTACCCTCCCTCCCCACCCCTCTCACCTCTGTATCTCATTAGCTGTGGCTTTTCCATTGATGCCGTGGTCCTGATTCAAGTGTCTGCGCAGGGCGATTTTAGCAGGGGAGAACCTGGTGTAATCAGGGAGGGCCAGGCTCGTCACCTTGTCTGCCTTCTGCCTGCTGCTGTGGCTGGGGGTGCAGGGCACGATGTCTTGGTCCAGGTGGGAGTTGGGGTACTGGGGGGTGTTCTGCTTGGACGAGGGCCGGCTGAAGGCGTGCTGCAGCTCGTAGGGGGTGGCGTGGCCGTTCATGGACAGCTCGGGGCTCATGCCATTGATGTGGGGCATGGGGAACTTGGAGCACTCCAGCTCCAGCTGGAACCTGCCCTGCTCAGCCTCGGGGTCACGGCTCAGGTGGCTTTTGCTGTGCAGCTGCACTGACAGGGGCTCCTCTGAGGGCGTGTAGGACTTGAGCTGCAGCAGCTCCTGCTGCCGCTGACTCTTCTCGAGTTCCACTATGCTGATCTTTAAATGAAGAGGAAAACAAAAATTAAAGACTACACCTAATAATTCTATCACATTATGGAGTTTTGCTTCCAAATTCTTCTAAGTAAAGGTGTCTCTGCTTCTGGGAACAATGCAGAACAAAGGATCCTAAAGTATGAGAGAAAATTTCTGCTCTGAGCTTAAGACCAAAAGGCCCAGGTGAGGGAAGTGGCTCAGAGACCCTGAGAAAGAACACTTCAGATCTTAAAAGCAAAAGGAAAATATCTCCAACTTAGAAAAAGAGCATGGAGTACCTCAGTACAGCACAGTCACTCTGTGCCAAGGCATCCAGCAAAAGGCTGGAATAGCTCTGGAGCCAATCTCACAGGGAAAGAAAAGCTCTTCACACAAAGGAGTTCAATTTCTTGTCACTATGAGAAATGTCACTCTGGGGGAAATGATTCCCACCCCATCCCTGGACGTGTCCAAGGCCAGGCTGGATGGGGCTTGGAGTGACCTGGAATGGTGGAAGGTGTCCCTGCACATGGCAGGGGTGGAATGAGATGAGCTTTAAGGTCTCTTCCAACCCAAACCAGTCTGGGACCCTGTGATTCCTGAACTGAGACATCAGAGCACATATGAAAATCATTAGCTTGTGATTTTTAATTATATGCAATGATAAACCATGATTCCTCCTTCCACAGATCACCAAGGAATCAGGTCATGGTATCTATTGCCTTTACAAGTTATCCACATCCTTCTTTACTAAAATCCTCTAATAGAAAGCTCAGTCTCTGGGGGAATAAATAAAGAATAAATAAAAAAGCAGCACCTGGCTCATCCTTTCCCATCATATTTAGTGTAACACCAATAACTGGCCCATTGCCCAAGAGCTACCCCAAACTGGTGACTCTGCACTTGTTTCTTGCTCTCTACCTGCAGTTCCAAACAGTGCTTTTGCTTCTCAGAAATCTGATTCTTCAAGGCCTGCTTCTCTTTCAGCAAGTTCTCCAGTGACAGCGTTGACCAATCCAGCTTCAGTTCCTCACACCGAGCCTTCAGCTGCAGGGACACACAGGGACGGGGACAAAGAGGTCAGAACACAGCTCTCAACTCTGCACATCACCTGGGGTCCCAGCTGAAAGCAGGAACTTTGCACTGAATGTGCAAGAACCCCTTAACCCACTGAGTCCTCCCAGCTTTGTGCTAGGGAGTGTGGCAGGAGGTGGCCTGGCTCTTTCTAAAATAATGTTATCACCCACCCTCACTGCTTCCATATCCAGATATTCCCCTCATCTGCCTCCTGAGGAGGCTCAGCCTGGAGAAAAGGAGGCTCAGGGGGACCTTGTGGCTCTGCACAACTCCCTGACAGGAGGGGACAGCCGGGGGGGTCGGGCTCTGCTCCAGGGAACAGGGACAGGAGGAGAGGGAACGGCCTCAGGCTAGGCCAGGGGAGGTTTAGATGGATAAAATTTCCTCACTGAAGGGTGGTCAGGCATTGGCACAGGTTGCCAATGGTGGTGGGGTCCCCACCCCCGGAAGTGTTCAAACAACAAGTGGCTGTGACACTTGAGGACCTGGTGCTTTGGTGACCATGGTGGAGGTGCTGCTTGATGGTTGGACTCCAGGATCTTACAGGTCTTTTTCCACATTACCAGTTCCACGACTCTCTAAGTTTGAGTTACCAAGATGAGCACCACAGAGCAAGCCCTGCACAAACTCCCTGCCCATCCAGATCCAGACCCAGTGACAACCAGAACTGTTTGGGGACATAGCTGAGGCCAGAGCCAGCTGCCACCTCAGGATTTGCTATGGGGTAAATCAAAGGTAAAAAAGGACTCCCTGCAGGTTTCCCCCCATCACCCTCTGTTTCAAAGGACCCTGAGCAGCTGGGTGATGTTTCAGCCCCATCTTGTGCCCTGTGCTCAGCCCAAGGGCAGCATCCCCTGTTCCCAGCCCAGGGACTGCACCCACCAGCTGCAAGCTCTGGTTCCTGAGTTCACTGTTGTCCTTCTCCAGCTGTTTTGTCTGTTCTTTCAGCTGCTGGTTGTGAGCAGAGATTTCCTTCTGAGCCTGGATCAGGTCGTTGTACGTCAGAGCTTTAACTCCCAGCTAGAAGGTGAAGGGTGAGATCTGTCAATGAGGTCCTGACACACAGTTCCTGGTGGCTGTCCCATTCCCAAGAGACACTGAGGACATCTACAGAACACTGCAGCTCTCAGGACCTCCCCCAGCATCCTCCAAGGCACTCTGTGGCTGCTGGGGCATAATGAGGAGGGACACAAGGACCTTAGAGCTGCTGTTCCACCCCTTCAAGCATAAAACTGGCATTTAGGCTTTGCCAGCCAACAGAACTCCCTGTGGAGAATCCCCACATTTTCCTCCTGTGCTCCTGAGCTAGGTTGGCAGCACAGAGTTTGTTTGAGCAGCAGAGGATGAATCCTCCACCAAACCCCACCTGGCTGTGGTTTGTCCCCTTCCTTGGGCAGCGAGCACACAATAATTCCAAAAATAAACACAAAACATCACCAGAGAGTGACACAGATTGGGCCTTTCTGAGCCTGATCTCCTGCAAAGCAGGGGCTGAAGAGCTGAGACTGCTCTGGTCTCACTTAGCTGGACCAGAAACGTTTGCATGCAGCTGGCTCAGAAACATCCCCCCAGCACAGAGGTACCTCATCGAGCTTCTGCTGGAACAGGCGTTTGATTTCCTCTTTCTGGGCCTGGCAGTGGGTGAACAACTGCTGGGCTGTCCCCAGCAGCTGAGCATTCTTCTCCTGGAAGAGGGAAAAACCACACTTTTAGTACCAGCAGCAGCATGGGCCATCTCAAGGAGATTTGTGGAGCACTTTAGAGTGAACCTGGAGGCAGGAGAGTTCATCCAGCCCTGTCCCAGACTCCTGAGAGCCTGGATTTGTTGGGATGTGATACTGGTGGAGTTAAGTCAGCTGAAAAGAGCTTTTTTCCTCCTGTATGGTAAAATACAATCAAGACAGTCTTAGAAACTCATTTTTATCCTCCGAGTGCATCGTGAAGCAGCAGCAATAATCACACCCCACAGAGCAGAAATAGAACTGGAAAAGATTATCTGCATGAAATCTGCTCCCAAACAGGGAACTGGCTCTAAATCCCCAGAGCCCCAGCTCAGAGTTTCCCTGTCCAGTACTCATGGAACAGATGCAGTAAATGAAAATACACTGGGGGGAGGCAGGAACAAAGTCCTAAATAAGCCAAACCAGCTTTCCTACTTGTGCCACCATTATTTCAACAGTTCACCTCAGGCACTCACAGCAACTCCCTGCCCAGAACATTCCTTAACCAGGTCCCTGCTCCCTCAGTCCATGGCCATGCACAGCAAAGGGCAGGACAGGGCTGGCTGAAGAGCCTCATCTTCCCAGCCCCAAATGCAGGATTAGTGCAGCAAGCACAGGGAGCTTTGGGATTATCCTGTTCTCCACCTTGTGCTGCTGAGGCAAAGCAGGGATTGCACAGACTGAGCCACTGCTCCAGGAAAAGTGGGGAACAGGGGCAAAAAGCACCTTGATCCTTTCCAACCTTAATAATTCCATGACTGATCTTCCAAGCAGGGAAGCAGCTGTGCTGGAAATTGCCCACATGCAGGAAAACACAGACCTGGCTTGGGAAAACAGTCCCTGCAATGCTAAAGGGGCTGCTCTGGGGGATGCTGGAAAATCAGTTTTGTTTTCAACACCAGGCATTTCATTCAGCCTTCCCAGGCACTGCAGGGGCTGACAGCTCCATCTAAGGGCACACTGGGAAGCAGCAGCTGATTTCAAAATCATTGTTACAGAGAGATTTTTATTGCACTTGAAAACCTTCCTGTACGAGGGAGTTACTGAATAGCCCCTCACCCAGCCAAGTTCTGCCTGTGTCAGGTTTAATTTGCCATGTAACACTCCATAAAAATATTTTCATACTGAATTCCTCATTTTAACATTTAAAAGTGTGGAGCAGCTGTTGGACACCATCACCAAGTGATGACTTTTCCACACCCCTGATTCGTTCTCTGTGCAGGGCACAACCTTGCACACCATCATTTCATTTGTGCAGAAGACAAGTTCACTTCATGCTGACTTTCCTGACAAGTGCAGAACAAGCAGAAAAATCTGCTGCTTAAGGAAAAAGATGAAAGTTCTAAGTGCTGATTGACTGCAAAAGCAAATGGAAATAAGCACAGAAAAAGTGGTTTCCATGAACACCAGACCAGAACCAACCACTTCTCAGTAAGGCATGGGGTGGCCAAAGTTAATCTCTCTCCTCTGGAGAGTTCCCAGTGTGGAAAACACAATACAAAAGACCTGTGGCTTTCTTCTGACACTCTCACAAAGACTACAGAGTAAAGGAAAGCTTCCACAGGGAGTGCCAAAAGCTGGACCTGGACAGAATTCCAGACTGGTTTGGGTTGGAGGGGTTCTCAAAAGCCCATCCAGTGCCACCCCTGCCATGGCAGGGACACTTTCCACACCTTCCAAGGACTGGATCCTTGGGCACTGCCAGGGATCCAGGGGCAGCCACAGCTGCTCTGGGCACCCTGTGCCAGGGCCTGCCCACCCTGCCAGGGAACAATTCCTGCCCAAGATCCCATCCAGCCCTGCCCTCTGGCAGTGGCAGCCATTCCCTGTGTCCTGTCCCTCCAGGCCTTGTCCCCAGTCCCTCTGCAGCTCTCCTGGAGCCCCTTCAGGCCCTGCAAGGTTTTAAGTGGAAGTTCAAGTTTAATTCTGAGCATTATGGGGAAAGCTCCTCCACAGAAATAGCAGAACAGACTCATCAAGGGTAATTAATACATCAATGAAATCATTCATCACTGAGACAAAGCAAGGCAAGGAGGTGTTCAGGCAGGAGATCTCCTCCCTCTGCTGGTGGCTCCATGGCAGACAAACATCCCAGTGCACAGCCCCAGGACCCTCCTTGCCTTTCCACGTTTTCCTGTCCATGATTTGAGACATTTACACTTGGCCCATCAGTGCAATCCAACCCATTCTGATATCAACACCAAAGATGCTCTGCTAAATCCCCACAACCAGTGATGACACTTTGGGTTGCTGAATCCAAGTTCTATGAACTGTGGTTTATGGAATCCTGGAATTGGTTTGGGCTGGGAGGCACCCATCCCTAGAAGTGTCCAAGGCCAGGTTGGACAGGGCTTGGAGCAGCCTGGGACAGTGGAAGATGTCCCTGCCATGGCAGGGGTGACACTGGATGGGCTGTGAGACCTCTCCCAACCCAAAGCACTCCAGGATTCTGTGATTTTAAGTCACTATTGCAGGTGTCAGAGGGAACAGGGGAGGTGCAGCTCTCTCATTGTGCAGACTTAAACACATAAAAAATGAGTTTAGCAACAAAATCCCCTGGCAGTTGTTCAGCCTAAGCAGGACTGGTGCAATTGCACACAATTCCCATCTCCAGCACTCTTCCCCACATCCAAGGAACTTCAGAGTCTAGTAATTTTGTTTAGAAATATTAAAAAGTGAGACCCACCTTTTCCTGCTCCAGTAACTGTTGCAGGCTTGCTTTGTACTGAGGAGTTTTCATGTATGCCATGAACTGCATGTACTGGATCTTAAATGAGTCTGCAAAATAAATCAGATGAGGAATTTTAGCAGGGGCAAATGCCATGCCCCTCTCTGCCCCCATTTCCCCCCTGGCCACCTCTCCTCACTTGTCTCTCCCTTGCTTTTGATTTGGACTCCAAGTCAGATTAAACCATGAAAAATGGAAATAAAATAATAAATAAATAGATAAAATAAAAATAAATCAGATGAGGAGTTTCAGCAGGGGTAAATGGCATGCCCCTGTTTGACCCCATTTCCTCCCTGGCCACCTCTCCTCACTTCTCTCACCTTTGCTTTTGATTTAGACTCAAAGTCAGACTAAATAATTAAGAATGGAAATAGAATAATAAATAAAAATAAATAGATAAAATAAAAATAAATCAGATGAGGAATTTCAACAGGGTAAATGCCATGCCCCTGTCTGCCCCCATTTCCTCCCTGGCCAGCTCCTCTCACTTTTCTCTCCCTTGCTGTTGATTTGGACTCAAAGTCAGACTAAGCCATTGAGGATGGATTTAGGAACATGCTGAAAATGCCTCTCCTGGCACAAAAGGAACTCTTGAATCCATCAGGATCCATCCATGGGTTGACCCCATCCACCCTGCCTTAAACATTCCTCAAAATCACTCCTTTGCCACAAAACATCCCTCCAAAAAAAAAAAAAAAATCCCCCTTTTGCCACAAAATATCCCTCAAAATCACTCTGTTGCCACAAAATGTCCCTCAAAAATCACTATTTTGCCACAAAATATCCCTCAAAATCACTCTTTTGCCACAAAATGTCCCTCAAAATCACTCTTTTGTCATAAAATATCCTTCAAAAATTACTCTTTGGCCACAAAATAGCCCTTAAAATTACTCTTTTGCCTTAAAAAAAAAAAAAAATCACTCTTTTTGCCACAAAATATCCCTTTAAATCACTCTTTTTCTCTCTCTTCCCCAAGGAATCAGCTGTGACTGGCACAGCAGCAGGAGAGCCCAAGGTAAGGACACCTCTGATGCCCTTGGTCCCCAGGCAGGACCCCTCTGCCACATTCCCAGAGCATCCTGGACTGGCTCCTGCCCAATGCCAAACGCCAGAAACATCTGGGAGGGGACAGGCAGCAGAAGATAAAACAAAAAAAAACCTCCAGGTTTTTCCTTAAATCAGCTCCTGCATTTTCCAACCACACCTTTGTGAGCTCAGCCTCTCAGACAGGACCTCATTTATGGGCTCTGAGCTCAGCAGAGGAATTGGAGTGGTGTTCCCCAGGATTAAGAGAATGGTTTCATTTCAAATAAAGCTATTTCTGACTGTTCCTGCTCAGTCCAGGCTCGCTGCCTGTTGTGCCAAAGGAGAGCTGAAACAACAGCAGAGAGCAAATGTAGAGTGAAACACCAAGTTCAGCAGGAGGGGGGGACTCGTGGAGATACCAAAGGATGTGGGGCAGGCAGGGGAAGGTGGGGAGGAGAGAATCCCCCTCCTGCCATATGCAAAACCCCAAAGGGGGGGTGGGCAGGCCTTACCTAGCAGCTTCTGTAGTGCAGGGGGGGTGGGTGTCACCAGGAGCTGGTTGGACGAATGCCGTTGCACTTTAGGAGGTAGTTGGTAAAATGGGCTATGAGGTGACTTGTAGGCATCTGGAGAGACACAAACACAACCTCAGGTCAGCACCCAGTGTTTGGGAAAAGGACAGGAGCTTTATCACGGAAAACATGGCACAGAGTCCTGGAATTGGTTTGGTTTGGGAGGGACCATCCCTGGCAGTGCCCAAGGCTGACTTGGACAGGGCTGGGAGCAGCCTGGGACAGTGGGAGGTGTCCCTGCCATGGCAGTGCTGGCACTGGATGGGCTTTGAGGTCTCTTCCAAGACAAACCATCCTGGGATTCTGTGATTCTAAGTCACCATTGCCAGTGGGGCATAGAGAGAGATTTGTAATGAGATCCAGCAGCTTAGTCCATCAACACAGAGCTCCAAACACATCCACACACTGCTCCAAAGTGTTTGGAAGAGTCTCTGTGATCCATCCCAAGAGCAGCAGCTCAGAGAAGGCAACAGCCCCAGCTCCTGGCTGAGCAACCACAGACAGATCCCACCCCCAGCCCCATCAATACATTAATCACCATCAATCACCATTAATCCCACCCCCAAACCATCAGTACATCAATGCCATCACCATTAACACATTAATCACCATCAATTCATTAATCCCACCCACATCCCCCTTAACACATCCATCACCATCAATCCCATCACCACCACCACCACCACCTCAAGGGCAGCTCTGCTCTGGTGGCAACAAGGGAGTCATGCCAAAAAACCCTACGCAACCTGGCAACAAAGGAAAAACCAGCACATCCAGAGCCTCAGAGACTTATCCAGGCTCCTCCACACCCCTGCACTCACCCTGAGGAGAGGATGAAGATGTCTGGGAGACAGTCTGAGCATGCAGAAGTTCTAGTGCAGTTTGGTTCTTCTTGGTCTTGCGCTCAGTGCTCGCCGTGTTCATTTTCTTGGGGCGCCCTCGTTTCCTCCCTGCCATTTTCCTGCCTTTCTTACTCAGCTTCTTCTTCCTGGCCTTGGAGGGAGATGGCTTTTTAACAGAATTTGCTGCAGCTTTTTCTTCTTCAGCACCAGAATCCTGGGAGATTTTGAAAAAAAATGGTCATATATCATATCAGAAATAATGTTTCTAAAAAGAAACTGATGCATTGTAGACATTGTGGACTTGCTTGGAATAAGAGTTGTTCCCAAGGGGTTGAGCTCATTCTCTTCTGGACTTATTCATTGTGGGAAATGGATTTATAGAAAATTTTTAAAATTTGACAGAAGGCTTACAGAGTGTGTATCTGTATGTAAACTGTGAAATAAGAAATGCTGACTTAGAAGTGCCATGGAATAGGACAGACATTGTTGAGAGAGAAATTGAACTAGAAATAAGTTTCAATGGATGGCCTTGCAAATAAGCCTGGATACTTTGGAGAAATAGAACTATGAAAGATGCATTGTGGTAGGACCCTCGAGGGGTAATTTTAGATGATTGGCTTTGAGGCATTTACAGCATGGTGTGGCAAAGGCTGATAGGTCAAGAAACACTTATAATGTACTGTAATTAGGAAATAGTTAATTTCTGATTGTGATGGTGTGAATTATAACATCTGTATTGTCTCACCCTTCACATGAGACTGAAAATAGTTTTTAAAGCACCTCTCAGTTGCCCCATCCCTAAGTCAGAAAAAAGTCTAATCCAACAATTCATTAAAGAAAAGAAAATGCTGAGGGAGGGGAACTTCAGGCAGGGCTGGATGGGATCTTGGGCAGGAATTGTGCCCTGGCAGGGTGGGCAGGCCCTGGCACAGGGTGCCCAGAGCAGCTGTGGCTGCCCCTGGATCCCTGGCAGTGCCCAAGGCCAGGCTGGACAGGGCTTGGAGCAGCCTGGGACAGTGGGAGGTGTCCCTGCCATGGCAGGGGTGGCACTGGATGGGCTCTGAGGTCCCTTCCAGCCAAACTGTTCTGTGATTCTGTTAAATCTGTACCTGCTGTCTAACAAAAGCTGACTATTCATCCTTCCCTGACTACATTCTTCAACTGAATTTCACTCAAAGCTCAGAGCACAATCAATACTTTATATTTTTGGCCATGAACAGGCAGCACATTTCTCACAGCATTACCCAAGAAAGGAAATGAGTCTTTGCAGAAGACTCAGCACACTCTGAACTCCATTCAGTGGGCTGTGACTCAGGGACAGCTCTGCAAACTCCTGCTGGATGCAAGCGAGGGTGGACAACCAGCTATTCATCTTGCAACACCTTTTTTTTTTCTTCCAGAATTAGTGGTGCAACTCCCAAGAGCAGCTTTTATTAACTCACTCCATCATATTTTTGGGCACAGCAACAGCTCCAGAGTAGAACCTTCCCACAGAGCCAGGCTCCTCCTGACTCAGAGCATGAGCTCAGGCACAGGAAGCACTCAGCACCCAGAACTGCAGGATGCTCACCTTGTTTTCCTGGACCTTCGTTGGAGTCGTTGTGTTACTTTTGTTTTCTCTTTGTTGACGACGTCTAGCTGCCTCTTGTTCCTCCTGGGGAGGAGGGAGGGGACATTTCACCATTTGCTCATGTATTTATCACTTTTTAATACAGATCATCTTCTTTCCCAGCTTCGTTTTCCACAAGAAAAGGGAACAAACTCCCTCTTGCCTCAGGCCACACTCAGGTGTGAACAAATCCTTTTCCACCTCCAGAGGGGATTAAATCTCAACCTCTTCCCATATTCTCCCCTCCCAGCCCCATCCTGTTGTATCAGGTTTCCTTTTAAATATTTTGGGGGTTTATTACTATTATTGTTATTATTTATAATATCATATTAATATTATATTAATACTGTATTAATATTGTACTAATATCATTAATATTATTACTAAGTGTTGCTGTTATTATTGTAATTATTATCATTTAATATATATCATATGTAAATAATATGGTAAAATATATATAAAATATACTATATATACACGTTATTATGATTAAATAACAATGACAATAATACTAATACTACTGACAATTAGTAGTAATGACAATTAGTAATAATACTAATACTACTAATAATAATTTAAAATTATAATGATAATAATAATAAACATTTCAATAGCTTCCCCACATCCCCAACATTTCATGGTGACACTTAAAAAATCTTCCATGACTGGAAATGGTAAAGCCATTAATCATCATCTCATTCAACTTCAGCCAAGTTTATTGAGGTGACTAATCAAAAACCAAAGCAGCAACTTTTCAGGCTGATTTTCTCCCAGGCTGACAGGAAATTTCCCTGTTCAGAGAAAATCTCTTTTTCACTCAGAAAAAGAACAAAAGTTCTTTCAGACAGGAAATTTCCAGGAGTTCAGTGAAAGCCTTTCCTGCACCTTCCAGGTGAGGTTTAATCTGCAGAAGATTTCTGGCAATTCCAACATCCCTTTGATTTAAGCACATTATCAACCAAAACAGTGGCAGGTTTAAGTGTGAAAAGCAGGGAAGGTCAGAAGTACCCTGTTTTTTTTGGTTTTTTTTGGTTTTTTTTTCTCTAAGAAGTATTTTTTGCCCCAAATTTGAGTGGAGCAATCTGAAACAATTCCCCTTCAGAGCCCCCATGGGTCTGTTCTCATACAGAGCCAGTCAGCCTAAGGATGAACATTCACCTGAAATTTTAAATTAAGTGGCTTCACTTAATTCTCTTCCTGGGAATCCATTGATTATTTCAGGTTAACACAGCCCTGCACAGTCCCAAAAACTCCCTGGCATTTTAATTCCACATGTAACAGCCCAGACTGCAGCAAATGACAACTCACTCTGTGCCTCCAATGGCACATCCCAAAAGGAACATTTCAGAGCATTGTTCAGCTTCATTTCAGGAGCTGAGCACTGGGACAGATTCAAACCATCATTCCCTTCTTTAATTCCAGTTCTTTAATGAAGAAATAGCTCATTACAGACCTCCAGTGCAAGGTAAAAGCACCTTGGGGCTGCCCCATTAATTCTCTATTAGAAATCCCTTGGACATGATTGAATTAGTGCTTGATGGCATCTGAGACTTCCCTTCAATTAGCTCCATGTTCTTTGCCTAGCAAGAAAATCTGATTTCCAATCAATTCTGTCCACCTGTGATTAAATTCCTCACAGTGGCTGTTCCCTTACTTGGAGTTTTCTACAGAAAATGATTGAAACTTACCCTGAGTTTTGGATTTTTGAGACTAGAAAAATAGTTTTCAAGCTGAAAATAGAAAGAGAAGAGAGTCATCCTCAAAACCATGACAGATGAACACAGAAGAATAAAATATTAGCTTAAAACAAGTGCAGAACTGCAGAAATTCTGACTGCTTTGCTTCTGATAAGCTACATCAAGAAGCCATTTACATTCATTCTTTCCAGGCAGCCAGCCTGTTGTGTAACAGGGCATAATCCAACCTCTGCAAGGTTTTATCATCCCCACCACTGCCTGGCCTTGTTTTAAAGCTTTTGTCACATATCTCCCCTCAGCAGAGGCTGATTTTCAATGAAGTTATTTGCACTGAAGATGCTGCACCCTTGTACTCCAGCATTTATCTGCACTCTGGCACATTCCTGAACAAAAGCTTAGACTACAGCAGAGTAAGGAAAACAGCCTTACTATCCCACTGCAAAAACCTTGGGGTGGGATAAATAATTTGCCCACAAAATTTTTCATTTCCAAAGGCTTTGTTGGGTTTTATGAGAGCCTCGGGGGCTTTTTGGTGGGGGGTTGGTGGGTTTTTTTTTGGGGGGATGTTGCATGAGTTATTTATTGTCATTGGTTGGTTTGGGTTTGGTTTTTTTTTTCGTTTTCTTTAATTAAAAAAAAAAAAAACAGTGAATGGATCATCATTGTTATGGAGCTTGGGCTGCTTCTACAGCAGCTGAGAATTTTACTAAAATTGAGATTTACTGGTTGAATATGACTGAGTGAAATGGTCTGTGCACCACAGAGGAATCAAAGCCCCACTGAGTCTTTCCTCTGTGAGGAAATGACAGCAGGAGAGCCCAATCCTGAGCAGCTGCAGAAGGAATTTTATCAGTCAATCTCTGCAGCTTCAGTAAACCAGCACTGCCCTTAACCCCAGGGTGTGTGGAACCCTGGAGCAGGCAGTTTGTGGATTTACTCAGGTGTGTAAATCCACAAAGAGACAGGAACTCGAGTCTCAGGCAGAAGGATGTGGAGCTGGAAAGTGCTGCCAGGAGCAGGGCACAGGCCCTGGTACTCACTATGGTTCTGTCAATGGTGTGCAGGTAGTAGGAGACTGGCTTCCCCGTCCAGGACACGGAGCCCTTCAGTGGTGACAGCTCCACAACCCTCATGATAGTGCCAATATCTGTGGGAGGAGAGGGGAAACTCAGCTGAGACCAGCCAGGCACCAACTGTAGTATTCACATGCCCTCTGAACAGAGAGAGACATAATTCTCTCTCTCTCTCTCTCAGGTTTTCTCCTGCAGAAGCACAGAGGGAAAACAATTCTTTCAAATCTCAATTACTGCTCCTGTTGTTTTGTGAACATGTAGAATGTGTTAGAAGATTATTTACCTAAAAAAAAAATTAATTATTAGATTTTAGTGATAGTGTTTTAATTCATTAACCAATTAGATCCACATATGTGTGTCAGAACTGTCAGCTGACAGTCACAAGTTTTCAGTAGTAGTTAGAAGTAAGTATGATACAGTATAATATATATCTTTTCATTATAGTATAATCTAATATAGTTTTAATAAAGTGAGTATTCACCATTCCAGATGACAATCATTTTCCTTTGTCGGGGGCACCCTGATTTTACAACAACCAACACAGAGAAATCTGGTTTGCAGATCCTCCAGGAAAACACTGCTAGGAGTTTAAAGGGAATTTCTTACTCTCTGCTACGTGCACCCCACAGGAAAGCAACATATGGGACATGTACCTTCCAGCCAGCCACCCCTGAGTGAGTTCCTTCTGGCCAGCAGAACTGTGTCCCAGACAACTTTTCCAAGGAACAACACATGTGTGTGACAGGGTTGAATTAAAGAGCCCCAGAACATCACCAGCCCAGCCCCTGTCAGCTGCAGCTGCCCCATATTTGGACTGGGCACAAACATGTTTTGGGTTTGCTTTCTTGTCTATATTTGTTTTGTTCTCCAGAATTAATAGCTAGGGGATGTGCCTTAAACATTCCCACAACCACTGGGTGAGTGGTAGGGCTGCAGGAGAAATTATGGCACGTTTCTAATTAAACAAAATGACCCAGAAGAGGCCAAAAGCAAGGTTTGGGATTCAGCAACCTCAACCACTATTTTAACCACATTTTAATACTTGTTTTCATTTGTCCCAACTCTTTCCACATTTCCACTCCTTCCCACAGATGGAATTACTAAGGACAAAAGTGGAATTGAGGGAACTGGTGCCTCCTTCTTAAAGCTTGATCTTTCCCAGGGTTTTGTATAAATTATTTAAATGTTCATACTCCAGATCAGAGTATTTGACAGACAGGTGAGACGTGACTCAAGGCAGGCTCAGGCACCAAAAAAAGCCTTGATGAATACAAGTGTTATGGAAAACCTTGTGGGGCAGCACAGAGGCAGCAGAGCAGTGACATTCCCTGCTCCATGTGCAGGACCCTGGCCACGCCAGGGATGGCATTTCCCTGGGACTGTCACTTGGAACAGGCCACTGGAACAAGCCCCTGCCCAGCACATCCCACACAAGCTCATTTGATGTTGGTATTCTCCAACATAATATGATCTCAGAAATGAATGGCCTAAAATAATAATAAGTCCTAAAATTTATTCACACAATTCCCCCCCTGTTTGAAGCATAGTAAGGTAATTTTTTTCAGGACCTTTTATCTGAATGCCTGGAAGTTTCCTACTGGTGGAAGCTGTTGGCTCTCCTTTTGCTAAGCCTCTCACCCATCCAAACTCCAATTAATCATCTCAATATAATTTTAACATCAGCATTTCCATTCAGCATTAAATAACAGCTGAGATTTGAAACTTCAGCATTCTAGAAAACACTCCCCATGAATCCAGGCTGGGCTGAGAGCTGGGATGGGATAAAGGTCTGGCTCAACTGGCAGAGGTAGCCAGGGCTGCTCTGAGGTGAAAGAGCAGCACATGCTGGCCTCAGTCTCCCAAATGCAGCAGAGAGAGAAGGAAATGGGAAAAATCCAGGAAAGAAAAGGTGTGAGAGGCCAAAGCCCTGTATTTTTGTGGGCAGGTCTAATCGAAACCCCTCCAAGTGCATTTTTGGATTTCCTCAAGGTCTGGTGGGCTCTGCAAGAGGGCCCAAGCTTCACTCAGGCTCTCTTTGCCTCATGAGCAAACTGACAGCCTGGTCCCAGCTGTGGCTTGAGGAGTGCCAGGAGCATCATTCCACCCTTTTTCCCTTTCATTTTCAAATCCATACCTCCAAGAACTGGCAGTCCAGCACCCAAGGTTCAACAAGGTTCCAAACCACATGGGGCCCAAAAACAGAATTTCAAACAGGAAAGAAAAGTGCAGGTTTGGGTGCCTGATGTGTGGGACATCCACAAGAATTTCAGCTTAAAAATAACTCCCAAGGGCACAATTTACTTCATGACAGTCCAAAAATTACTATTCTTCAAAAGCAGCTTAGGCCAAAATTAGACAGCACAGCTTGAGATTTGGAACTCAGTGTGTTGCTCCCCATGTTTGCACAGGGAGGGAATGAGGGGGGTTTGATTTAAGGGAAATTTAGCACTGACACAGTAAATACATGCAAAGCCCAGCTTGGACTGCCCTTCTGCTTGAGAAATTTCATTTAAAACCCTGAACTGGAAGGGACCCACAAAGAACATCAGTCCAGCTTCTGCACAGACATCCCACTTTCGACAGTGGAAGTCTGAAAAGGTCAAAACCAACCACATGGAATGTCCCAAAACCTCCTTAAACTGCAGCTCAGGACAAGGCTGCCAAACACAGAGTCTGGCCTGTTCAGAAGAAGGAAACCACGACCCTGTGCTGGCAATGAACCAAACCCAGGGCCTGGGTGTGTCTGGGAGAGGTTTGTTTGCTCAATACACAGCACAGGAGATGTTCAAAGTTGAACATTTCACACAATCCTGGAATGGTTTGGGTTGGGAAGAACCTCAAAGCCCATCCAGTTAGGAATCCTGCCTGGTGGGATTGACCTGCCTGGATTTAGGGTGTAGGGAACTCCCCTGTGAGTCAGGGCTGCTCTTTGTGGCTGAAGGAATGAATCACACCCTTGAACTCCTGATTTCTCTGCAGCTCAGGGACACGTTGATGGAACCAATACCAAAACACAGCAGCACAAAGCCCATCAAAAATGTCTGCTCCTCTCTTTAAATAAATTCTAAATTGATTTTAAATTGTCCTCTCCACTTTTTAAATTGATTTTAAGTACCTGTCACTTAGTGTGCCCTAACAATAGCATTTTCTACTTAAACAACTCTAAAAAGCAGTAACACCCCCCAGACATTTTCAGATAATGAACATCCACAACTGTAATGAACAATAAAAAGGGCAATCATACCACTCAAGTTTCGACTGTTAATTCTAAAATTTAGAGGTGCAAAAGGTTTTGAGGACACAATTCTCCCACCTGGAAAAAGGAAAAAAAGAGAACAAAAACAAAGAGCACAGTCAGCTCCATTATTTGTTCTAGAAGTAACTACTTATTAAATATAACCCAGTACAGAGCCCTAAAGAGCAGTCCTATAAAACTGCACCTTGTATAGCATTAAAAAATAAATAAATCCCTTAATTCTCATTCTGAGAGCCCCAAGAAAGCCAATCCATGATTCCTGCCAGGTGACACCTCAAGGATCGTTTAAAATGACAGATTTGAAACACTTGGAATAAAAAAAGCATGTTAATTCTCAGTGGCAATCTAAAGAAATTTCAATTATCTCCATCCTGCTTGGGATCTTTTATACACAAGCCCCCAAAGCCCTTTAATTTAGAGGCCACTAATCTCCATTTCATGGGTATTTGGGGTCATTCAGCAGAGCCTGAAGCACACTCTGGGAAGAGAAATCAGGTTTCATCATTGTAAAGGGTTCTTGAAACATCTCCACCTTCCCACTGCTCTCAAGCCACCATTAAACAAGTTTGAAAACTAAAAAACAATCCAGTTAAATTAAAGAAAACAGCTTAAGTTTGGGGGTTTTATGGTTTGCAGCAGAGCCCAAAAGTCACATTATTTATTTCAGCACGAAGCTGTGCCATGGGAAGCCACAGCTGCTTTGTTCACACCACATATTTTTCTTTTCAGAAATTGTTATTTCTGTCATTTCTGCCACAACCAAGTCAAATTGTTACTTTTCCCAGCAGTTAAGAGCAAAGGAAAGACACTCAGGGCAATGGAGAGGCCACTATGGGGTTTGGGGGTGTCCCCAGGCTGCACTGTGGCTTCTCAGGAGCACCCCGTAACACTGTCCCAGTTTTTATGGAATTGTGGAACCATTAAGGTTGGAAAAGACCTTTAAGATCATCAAGTCCAACCATCAAAGTGCGTCCCACCAAACCCTGTCCCCAGGTGCCACCTCCCCACAGGTTTGGAGCTTTTCCAAAATCAGGAGTTAACACCCAGCTCTAAATGATCCAGCTCGGAACAGGAGAAGTGAATTCTGTATGGAATTACAGATTAGCTTTCCAAAGCTGTGCCTGTGCAGCCAAGAATCATGGAATGGGTTGAATTGGAAGGACTTTAAAGCTCATCCAGTGCCACCCCGTGCCATGGCAGGGACACCTTCCACTGTCCCAGGCTGCTCCAAGCCCTGTCCAGCCTGGCCTTGGGCACTTCCAGGGATCCAGAAAGTTTGGCCTTGGCTGCTGGGTGTTTTGTGGGCTCCCAAAAGAGGGAAGGGTGGACCAGCAGCTGCTCCCACCCCAACCCTGCTCCAGAGTTTTCCCAGCAGAGGGGATGCTCCAAGGAGCCAGGGAGGTGTGGGCAGACACAAAGGGAGAAGAACAAATCCCACTGTGGTGCAGCCACTTGGCCCCAAGGCACAGAACAAACCCCAAGGCCTGGCTTTGCCAGCTGGAACTGAGCCCCACTCCCACCCCAGCTCCCACAGGAATCAGGAAAGAAGGGGAAAAACATTTCCAGTTGGATTTACCTTCCTTCATGTTTGCAAAGCGCTCCTTCAGCTGGTGATCCACCTCGGGCCCGAAGGCAAAATTATTCACAAAAATAACACTGCAAAACAATGATCCAGGTAAAGATCAGGGAGCCAGGAACAACCCACAAGGACCCCCAGTCACACCACAGCCACTTGGAGCCCTCCAAGCCACTCCTGCCATGGACAAACCTCCTTGTCCCCAACTCTACAGCTCCCGTCACCCAAAACATGGAGAGCAACACTCAGCCTTCATCCTGCTGCTTCTTGGTAGGGACTTAAAATCTTACAGCAAAATATCAAAATGTATTTTAGAATTATAAAATTAGGTTGGAAGGGACCTTAAAGTTCATCCAGTGCCACCCCTGCCATGGCAGGGACACCTCCCACTGTCCCAGGCTGCTCCAAGCCCTGTCCAGCCTGGCCTTGGGCATTTCCAGTGATCTGGGGCAGCCACAGCTGCTCTGGGCACTCTGTTTCTCTTCCAGCTCCAAATTCTCCATAATGCCAGAAGACAGTGACATCTTAGCACATTTCCCCTGTCCTAACCCCAGCACTTCAGCCCTACCCACAACAGAGGAGTTACATCTTTGCTTCTAGGTTAAGAAATTCAATGAGGGGATGGGTTGTTCCTGGAAAAAAAACAATCATATGGAAACAAAGAAATCTGCACAGAGGTAGAATCCCACAAATGATAAAAGGGCTTGGGAAAGCAACAGAACATGCCACAGATTAGAAAAGAAATACCCCTTTAGTTAATAAGACTAATAAGTCTAATCAGCCTGGCCTAATTGTGCCCATTTGGTGCCCAGGCTGCAACAAGAGTCCTCAACACCTCTTGGAAGTGGTTGAGCTCCCTGCTGAATGAACATGCAGGGCTTGGCATGGAGCTCAGGGAAAGGTTCTTGCCCACGAGGGTGCTGGCACTGCCCAGGCTGCCCAGGGAATGGTCCCAAGGCTGCCAGAGCTCCAGGAGCTCTCAGGGATGCTCAGGGTGGGCTTGTTGGGGTGGCTGTGTAGGGACATGGGCTGGGCTGAGCATCCCTGAGGGTCCCTTCCAGCTCAGGATACTCCAGGATTCTGTGAAGTGTAAAAGCCTTCCTGGCCTATTGTTCCCACATGAAGAACTGATTTCTTTGCAGGAAAACTCCCTTCCCAGTGCCTCCACACATGAAACGTGTTCAACAAGGACACAGGGAATTTAAGAGCAGCACTCAAAGCTATTAAAAAACCACGAATGAAAAAAAATGTTTATGCACCAAGGGAAAAAAAAGTTATTCTTGCTACGCCTTGCTCTTGGAAATTTGGGAAACCCTGCCTGGCAAGTAAAGCTAGCAGGGGTTTCTTCCTCCTCCTTCCCATGTGCCAAAAAAAAAAGGCCTTGCAAAAGAGCCAAACATATTAATGGGACTAGAAAACATCCAGGAGAGGAAGGGAAGAAGCCAGAGCCTGCAGATGTGTTTTTATAGTGCTCACTCTGGCACAGGATTCTGTGTGTGCGTGCAGGGCACAGGAACCCCGAATCCCCCTGGGCTCAGCCCTCCTTCCAGGAGGTTTTGCCAAGCCACAGGAACAGGGATCCCCTGGAACACACAGGGAACCATGTCTGGTAGCAGCCCCATGCCTGGAAGTGTCCAAGGCCAGACTGAAGAGAGCCTGAGGTACAGGAAGCTGTCCCTGCCCATGGCAGAGGTAGCACTGATTGGAATTTAAGGTCCCTTCCAACCCAAAGCATTCCAGAATTCCCTGATCCTGCACCAGAACGAGGTGGAGCAACACTGAGACACACAGTGAGTGCCATGCCACACAAACCAAACATCTCCCAGCACTTCTGGGTGCAGCCAGAGCTCCTGCAGCCAAAAATTTCTCTAAAAAATTTAAATTAATTCAGAGGAAAGTTGCCCGGGCAGCAGAGGATCGTGCACTTGGAATAACAAGCAACAAAGCCAAACCCAAGTGTGCTGCAAGGCTGGGACAAGCCTGTCCACAAATTAAAAGGCACCTCCAGAAGAAAGTGAAGGGCAGAATCTGCAGGAGTCACCAGCCTGGCAGACGCCTCCTCCAGCTCTGACAACCAGAGCTTTGGGAGCAATCCAGAAATTGCCACAACTCTGAAGGCTTTCAGAGCTCTCTTTGACAACTGCCTCCCATTCCCCCACATAACAGGGTGGCCCAGAAGGTCATATAAAAATAAAGAGGTTTTTTCTACCCATAAGGCTGAAAGAATGCAAAGCTTTAAAAATACAGACAACTTTTATTGCTTTTAACAAATTTACTCCCTTTCTGCTCCCTCAGAAAGGAGCCCAACCCTCTGCATTTAGTTCTCCACATAAATAAATCTTCAAGACAATTAGTTTAAATGAACTTTCAATTTAAGTTGAAACAAATTCACTTGGGTCTTTTCCTTTTTATTATAGGGAAAGTGAGCCTGTGTGCCCCAATAGCCAAGAGAAGAAGTGTTTTGCCAGAATCCCTGACATGAACTATAGGGATATGCAAAACAAATGGAGGTTTGTGCTCCTCTTATAAGCAGAATTTATCTTGGATACACCCTTGTATGGAATATCATGGGACGTGCACTCCAAGCCATTCTTCTAGTCAGAAAACAGGATCTAAAGAGGCCAGTGTAAGAGTTGGCAGATAGACTTTGGGTATTTGCTATGGAAATTCTATATAAAAAGCTGGCCAGCCTCCCAATTTCCATTATACAAACTCCCAAATATCCAGCTCAGAAAGCAGCATTCAAGTGCTGTACTGTACCTTGTGTTTGCAATCCTCTCCCTCCATTCTTCTGAGAGGAAGTCACCTCTTTCCAGCTGAAAACAAGACAAAGAACAAAAACACAGATGGGTTAACAGGGCTCCCTCCTGCTCCTTCCAGAGAGGCACAAACAGGCTGACCCCACAACAACCAGGCACAAGTGAAACCTTTTGGAAAGCCAGAGGTGGAGCAGGAAAGGCTGACCCTGAGGTTTCTCCCTCCCTGCTCCCACCCTCGTCCCCTCTCCTGCGTGGGAAGAACAGGGAAGGGTTCTGCTCTGTGGAGAAGCCAGAAGTGCTGGCACTCACTGTAAAACTGATCAGCAAATGCCTCCTGAGGGCCCCCACGGCTGGTGATCCCCCCTCAGCCCAGGGAGCTGAGCATGGACTGGGAGCAGCTCCTGCTGGGAGCCCTGCTCCCAATTCAGGCTCTTGCTGCACTGCATAAACAACAATCTGATTTTTGTGCTGCTAAATATAAACCCTGAGCACTTCTAACACTTCCAAGTTGGAAATGAAGCAACATAAAGGCCTTGTTTGAAAATCAGTACAGTTATGACTTCAGTGGTTGTGGAGCACCTTTCTGGTGACACCACACGCAGCCCCAGGTGAGCACAGAGCTCTGGCACAGACTGATGCTTCCTCAGTCGTGTTCTGGAAACGAGAGAGGAGCCCATGGGCCACGCTTCTGCTGTGCCACAAGCCAGGCAGGAGGAGGGCTGGGGGAGGAAGATAAGAGGAGGAGAGAAAAAATGAAGTGCAAGTCTCTAATTAATGCTGATGACACCCTTTGAAGATGATGGTTTGTGCCACAACCTCAGGAACATCAAAGCAGCTGCTGAGGATCCTTTTCCTGCACTGATTTCTCTGTCTGGGAAGGAGTGAGGATTTCACATGGAAGCACTAATTCTCATTAGTGACAACTCCAAAGTGTCAGCACTGCAGTGCAGACACTGGAACAACTTCCATCCCTCAGGGCTGGGAACATCCAAAGAGAGCTCCTGGTGCCACACGGGGACACAGAGGGGATGACAAACCTGCCTGAGCCACAGTGAAGGACAAAGCCACAGGTGCCAACAGGAATGGGGCTGCTTCCAGGAGGAAAGGAAGGGGAAAACCACCCAAAATCTCCTGCTGCTACACAAGAGGGCTGAGAAAAGTGGACATCCAGGGTTCTCAGGCAAGAAATCAAGAACTTTGTCAAGAGCCTGAAGTGCTAGAAACTCAACAGAGTAGGTTAGATTAGCTGAAGTTATTCAGAAATACCTGTTCCACCAGCTGGGCTGAAATCAGAGTTAAACCAGAATTGCTGCCTGTGATCTCCCACCTGCAGGGAGGGGAAGCACCTTTGACTTCCCTGCTGTAATAAAACCAAAGGATGAGCTGGAAGCTGAACTCAAAGATCCAACCCAAGGACATCTTGTTGGGTACTGTCAGAATCTAAACCAGAGACTCAACACCAAAAAAGTTCTAAAAAGAATTTTTCTCATCTAAGGAAAGATTTTTTTTCTGGATGTCTCTATGTGAACACCACCTCTAGATTGATTTTAAGAGATAATTTTGTCTCAGCCTTATCTACTCTTATAGTAAACAGCTCCATGGTTGAGTAACCAAGACAAAGTCAAAGAAAAGTTTATTTTCTAACAACTTTTGCAAGTCAGCTTCTCGATGGTGTCCTCCACACCACCAGTTTCTAAAGTCTCCACAGGGTTTTCCTACGCTAACAGGGAAAGAAAAACATTGGGAAAACCAGGAACCACAAACGTCACAGTCTGCAAGAGAACAGAGAACAGAGAAGCAGAGTAACATGAAACAATTTTGAAATGCTAAACTTCATAAAAGGTCTTGAAATCCAACCTATGTGGCTGTTAGGCCTCACTTGGGTCCAGTTTCATTGTGTGTTTGCCCTGTCTGTGTGGTTAGAAGAGCACTTATAACCAAAATCTCCAGGTTTTAACCTGATATCACCCATGGAGGATGAACACTTCGCAAGCCAGAGCCATTTAACAATTCAAATGAAGCACAGCCCAGCCTAAACACATCTATTTTTGTGTGGCACTGCTTCCCCAGCTCATGCTTAGCCAAGAGTCAAGGGAAGAACTTCACCAGGGAAAACACTGGAGTACAGAAATAATCAGATGAGCAACTGTGGCTGGGAGAAAATGGGTTATTTTTCCCTGTGGAAGCAAGGCAGTGATTCCTGGATGCTCCTCTGCAGTGGGGACTGAGCTGCCTGACCTTGTAACCAGCTCCTTACCCACTGTGCTGGGGCACTGATCAATAAACGATGCCCTAAAAGAAGGAAAGGAACTCTTTACCCATCAACTGACACAGAGAATCCCCAAAAATCTCCCTAAAATCCCACTCAGTTTGGTGGTTTGTAGTAATTTTGAGAGTGAAACAAGAACTGGGAAGGAAAATCCAGCTGATTAAGAAAAGCCTGCTGAAGCAGCAGAACTGCTCCATGCTGGTGACTCGGGGAAGGGGACACATCCACACGGTGACAGCCACAGGGCCACACTCAATCTCTTCCTGCACTGTCCCCTCCCTCACCCTGTTCCTCCTCTCTCTCAGAAACTTAATCTCCTTAGTGAATAATGAATGGAAGGGACCATCTGTAACACAGATATTTTCATCTGATTAGACAATGCAGGAGATGCTTTATCTAACAGGATAATTAGCTCAGAGAAATCGCCTCCAGAGCTGCTGCCTGCATTGCTTCTAAATTTAGAAGCCAGGCCAGGTTTTTATTCAGGTTTTTCAAACAGCCACTGCAGGAATACACTCAGCAGCATCTGATTCCTGTAACTCTTCCTGCAACTGGATGGAAAGCAGCAGGTCCCAGCCTGGGGGAAGCAGCCAGAGGTACACAGAGGGTGTGAGTTCAAGTGACTACAGAACAAATGAGACTCCAATTATGTGGAAACATGGCTCAGGAGGTTTTAGATATATATATATATATAATTGTGGAAAAATCTGGAAAGTACAGTGGAAATACACCTGGACAATTGGGGTTTATTTTAAATGTGGCACCAGGCCTTGCTCTCCAGAATTCATGTCCAAGCTCAGAACTTCCAGCACTAACAAGAACAATCCAGTGGGGAAGGCCAGAAGCTGAACTTGAAGGCTGCAGAACAATTTGGTGAGGTGACAGTGACTGCCCTTCTCTCCAAGGGAGCTCAAACACAACTTCATTGTTTGCAGAGTTTTGGGGGTCCTGGGGTTTTCTGTGTTTACATTCCTAGCAACTTTCTTTTAATGGCAATCTGAAAAAATCCTGCTGGATTTGAGGCAGGTTACAAAAGCATCCTGAGGTTCTGAGTCCCTTGGACTGCTGCAACAGGCAAAAAGGACAGAAAATATTTCTCAGCAAGATTCTACCAGGTGGGAAGGCTGGAGATGGTGAAAAGCTACAGAGATAATCATTTCCCAAGTAAGAGGAGCAGAGCAGGAATTTGGGAAGGTCAGGCCCCTGTGCTGGGGAGGAGGGCTGGGTTCTCAGCCCAGTGCTGGCCAGGGAAGCTCTCAGCTGCTGGAGCCATAAATTCACAAATTCAGGATGCCTCACTGCAGCCGCCTCCGTGCAAACACTTGGCTCCCAAAAACCCAGCATTTCTGCCTGGAAAAGTACACATGGTTATTTTTAGGTACTTGTTCTTTTCAAAAATAACCAGAGGCACGAATCCAAACCTCCAAAATGTGGCATCATTTCAAAGCCACAGGGGACGTTTGGAGGGATTTTCAAATGCCAAAACAGCAAATTTCCTGCTGAAATGGGGAGGTCAAAAATACCAGGAGCAAACAGCTGGCTCATCCTGCCCTGAGAGCAGCTCCTAGAGCAGGAGGTTTCCAGGTGCAGGTGATGTCAGCCACCACCACAAAGCAGCTCCTGGGCACTGGAACTCCCACACAGCTCCCTGCTTCTGCTCAGAACAGGAGAAATATTAAATAAAGCAGGCAGAAAAGCACCCCAAACTTAGCACTGATGCCAAAACTCACCCCTGATCCTCAGGGCTGAACCACCTGCAGCCACCAGAAACTCCTGGGGCTTCCTGGGAGCACACAGGCATCCATCCAGCCCAAATCCCACCTTTAGGAATGCTGAGTTTGATAGTCACTGCCACCCCCTAAAGAAGCTTTTCTAGAGCAGGACAGGAATTCTGTTATAACAACCCTGAGTAAATAAACACAAAACTAAGCCTGGTTCTCAGCAGAGTCCAACAAGGGACTGCACCAACTCCCAACTGCTCTGAGCTCAGTCTGGGATCCTTCAAGTTGTGCTTATTTTGTCTCTAACATTTGGAATTTTGGGACTTCACAAAGTATTTTGCAGGGACAAAGTTTTCAGAAAGACAAAGATGCTGGACTTTCCATTCCACATCTTCCTGTGTCCTCCAGCAAGTCTGCTCTGTGTTTTCTTCTCTCAGGAAAAGGCAACAACAGGTCACAGGCACTGAGAACTCAACAAAAACCAAAAAACCACCAAAAACTTTCTCCAAGGGGAGCCCAGGAACAGAAGAACTTTGTGCTACTCAGCAATCTCAGCCTCCTGCCCCAGATACCTGAGATGGCTCTGATTCTGAGGCCACATGAGGATATTTACAGTTAGAAACCATGAAAACCCATCTGCCTCTTAATTGCCATGCAGGGTTTTAATTGGATGTCTGCACATATGCAGGAATTCCCCCAGAAAGACTCGCTAATTAGCCAGGCCTAATGACCTTCCCAAAGTCTCCAGCTTCCTTCAGACAAGTTTACTTGGAAAGAGTGGGATAAAGTTAATCTTGGAAACTTCTCAGATCCATGGGAAGAGAAAGGAGAAGATAAAAGGAGTTGGAACAATGGGACATGTGGTGGAAGTGGGGCATTCTAGTCCAAAAAGCTGAAGGAGATGATGATGAAAAGCTCTGGAGGAGGAGGATCCTCCCCTTGGGATGCAGGAGAGAAGAGCAGCAAAGAATCTGATTTTCCCTAAATGAACAGGAATTGCACATTCCCAAAGAGCAGGGCATGTAAATATTCATTTAAGAAGATTATGAGACTCAGTGACCAAAAAGAGAGACCAGCTGGAGATCAGGAGCCTCCCAAGGCAATGCATGAGGAGCAAATCCCTCCCACTCCTCTCATGCCCCACATGGATCTTCTCCCTCTCCAGCTGTGGCTCTGCAGCCTTGGGCATCCAACATCCCCAGGACACTTTGTCATCTGCAGCTGGGGAAGTTTAATGTGCTTTTATCACCAAGTGACTACAGAACAAATGAGACTGCAATTTTGTGTGGAAACATGACTGAAGAAGGGTTTTTTTATACATAATTGTGGGGGAAATAGAGTGGAAATACACCTGGACAATTTGGGTTTATTTTAAATGTGGCACCAGGCCTTGCTCTCCAGAATTCATGTCCAAGCTCAGAACTTCCAGCACTAACAAGAACAATCCAGTGGGGAAGGCCAGAAGCTGAACTTGAAGGCTGCAGAACAATTTGGTGAGGTGACAGTGACTGCCCTTCTCTCCAAGGGAGCTCAAACACAACTTCATTGTTTGCAGAGTTTTGGGGGTCCTGGGGTTTTCTGTGTTTACATTCCTAGCAACTTTCTTTTAATAGAAATCTAAAAAAATCCTGCTGGATTTGAGGCAGGTTACAAAAGCATCCTGAGGTTCTGAGTCCCTTGGACTGCTGCAACAGGCAAAAAGGACAGAAAATATTTCTCAGCAAGATTCTACCAGGTGGGAAGGCTGGAGATGGTGAAAAGCTACAGAGATAATAATTTCCCAAGCAAGAAGGAACTGTTGAGATGCACAAACCCAAACCAAGCATGGGACACTCTGCAAAAGTCAACTTTTCAGCAGATCACTTTTCAGGAAGAACCCAAAATCCATTTGAATTGGAAATCTCTAACTGTGCTGGGATCTTGGCTGTTAAAATAACCTAAAAACCCAGCATAGCCCTGCAGGGCATCTCCAGGATTAATTGCTGCCTTATACACCTCAGTTTTTACTTTTACAGCAAGAGGGAAACACCATCCACAAAGTTCAGCCAGAGCTGCAGGTGGGATCCAAAATTCTTCCCATTGAACTCCCACAACGCCTTCCCCTCCCCTCCAGCACTTGATTCTTCTCAAAACACTGATTTTTCATATGACTGCCTCTAACACTGGAGTGAAATTCACAAACTGAGCTCTGCTGATGACAAATTATTTCAATTTGTGCTTATTTTGTCTCCAACATTTTGAATTTTGGGACCTCGTGAAGCATTTTGCAGGAACAAAGCTGTTTTCCAGAAAGACAAAAATGCCAGGCTTTCAATTCCACATCTTCCTGTGTCCTCCAGCTGCATCATGAGCAAGTTTGCTCTGTGTTTAACAGTCACCTATAGCAGATGCTGCTAAGGAGTTCCTAAAGTACATAAACTGCCTGGCAAAAGTCTGTTTGATGAATAAAAACTAAATAAAATCTGCCCTGTGTGCCTCCTGTAAAAGTCCAAAATCTGTGTTCAAGCATCACTCCAAGGTGACAGGAAACCAACTTTCCTTCAGAAAGTTGCAAGTGTTTAACTCTTCCCAAAAAAACCTCAGATTGCATATTCAGGGAAATTTTACTCTAAACACTGCAGAAAACAGAGTTATAAAAGCCAAAGAACCTGGCAAAAATAAATAGCTTTGTTTCAATATAGCACCAGACTCTGTCACTTGGAATGCTCAATATGGAAATGCTGCCTAAGGCAAGCAATATGCTTCCAATATTTTAGTCCAAGTTCCTCTCCTATTCCTTAAATTACCCAGCCCAGAAGCAGAGCATCCTCAGGAACAATTCCTTTCAAGTCATGCCAGCTGGGTGACACAATGGAAAAATGCCATATGGCCACTTCAGGAAAAGTAAAGCACTCCCAGTGCTTCCACAGCAGGAAGGAATTATCAATCCTGCTGCAGAGCAGGCCCAGCATCCCTGGAAGGGAATCCCTCTGTCCAGAACAGGAATTGCAGGAGGGAGCTGCTACGGGCAGGTGGGACCATCACCTTCCCAGCCTGCTTCCTAAGGGAGAGCTGGAGCAGCTTCTCTGCAAGATGAGGGCAACAAGGGTCCCAGCAGACAGAAAATTGGGAAATAAAGGCTGGTCAGCTCCAATTGATCCCACAGTGCTGGGATCCACATGGATCACAGCATCCCAGGGACATGGCAGGGAGAGGAGAAGGGAAGGGAGAAGGGAAGGGAGAAGGGAAGGGAGAAAAGAAGGGAGAAAAGAAGGGAGAAAAGAAGGGAGAAAAGAAAGAGGAAAAAGGCAGTTCCCCATTCCTTGCTCACACCTGGATGCAGGACACATGGCCAGCTGCAACCTCTGAGCAGTGACATAGCTTCCCTGGGATATTTGGGGATATCCCTGATCCACCCAGACTCTTCCCTGACCACAGGAAAGTGACTGAAACAGAAATAGAGGTGTTTTCAAATAGTGGGTTCCTATTGTACATCCATTTTCTGACTGTGAAGTGATTAAGCAGAGAGCAGATTTTCTTACAGACAATTACAAAGGGGAAGAAAGAGAAAAGGGAATGAATGGACAGGACAGTGCATGGATTTGCACATTCCTCACATCATCCTTGGAGGGCAAAACATCCTCAGACATAAAGAAACATCAACACAACCCTTGCCCCAGGCAGGAAGACTCCCCATAATGATCCTCCTGCTCCAGCTCCACCTTCAGAGCATCCTATTCCAAACCTTTCCAAACCAGAACCACCATCCCCTGAGAACCATCCAGCCTGTTACCTGTTCCTGGAACTTCCTGCTCCAATCTGCAGCCACCCAGAACCTCCCCACTGCCACCCCATCCCCTCCAGAACTGGGCCCAGGTGGCTAAAC
This sequence comes from Pyrgilauda ruficollis, assembly GCF_017590135.1. Taxonomy (NCBI): domain Eukaryota; kingdom Metazoa; phylum Chordata; class Aves; order Passeriformes; family Passeridae; genus Pyrgilauda; species Pyrgilauda ruficollis. The sequence goes on from NW_024519208.1 coordinate 229,998, forward strand.
CTTCCCCTGCCTGCAGAACCAAAGCTTCAGCTTTTATTTCCAGTAGGAGAGTTCAGAACCCCAAGGAGGAGCTGCCACACCTGGCAAAAACCCCAATCCATGGAGAGAGGGAAGGGAAAGGGGATTTAACACAAACAGAAGACTCATGGAAGCCCCAGTCAGAACAACATTTTAGAAGAATAAATCTTCCAAGAGTTTCTGGAAAGACCTGGAAGTGCTCCCAATAGCACCATGCCCCACATCAGGCAAGACAAACAGAGGGTCTGGAAGGATATATTGGAAACACCATTGCCAGGATCAATACAAGAACCAGGGAGCAGCTGTGCCTCAGCTGCTGGTGCCTGAGGAAAGGCTGGAGGGGACTCTACAAACTCTGCACGTGGGTGTGGATCCCAATCTGCAGCTGAGTGTCACTCACTGTGTATTCTGCATGTTTCTTCCCATACCATTTCATCCATTTTCTGAACTCTCTGTCCATCGTCTGCAAGAGGGAAGAAAACCAAAACCAGCCATTAGGACATCTCACATTTCCAGTTCCATCACAGCAATGGAGACACAGCTCTGAAGCACTCATTGATCCCCAGGAATTCTGTCTGGTTGGAGGTTTTTTGCCATTAACATTCCAAGGACAGGCAGACACAGAGCTCCTGCTGTTCAGTTTCCTTAAAAAACCAAACCCTCACTTCCTTAGGGCCAAGGCAAAGCTGGCATTTTCACCCCCCCTTTTCATGGAAGTTCCATGCTCTAAGAAAAGCCCTTACACTGCCCAGCACTAAAAATAGCCCAGCCTTAAATTGTGGTGCATAATCCTACCAGGAGAAGGGGGGTGAGTCCAGCCTAAGCCCAGGGAGCAAAGGGACAACCAGGACAAAGCCAGGTCTGCTGGGGTCACTGAGGAGGCAGAAAGCAGCAGGAAAAGCATCCCAGCAGCAAACAGGGAGAATCCTGCAGCAAATCTGCTTCCCATGGCAACTGGGAGTGCTTCAAACTGCACCCAAACACACCAGGGCTGCAGAGCAGGGAGGGCTCTGCTGGTTTTTATTGTGCAAAGAAGGGAGAAAGGAACAAAATCCCATATCCAGACAGGTCAGTGCCCCACACACTCCCACACCACCCTGCCAGCAGCCTGCCCCCAGCTGATCTTTAGGATTTGGGCCAAACTGGGAGGTGAGCCTCCCTGGAGACATTCCAAAGCCACCTGAACACATTCCTGTGTCACCTGCACCAGGTGACCCTGCCAGAGATCCCTTCCAACACCACCTGCTCTGTGATTCTGTGTGAGAAGCCCAGCAGAAATTCTGATCCCACTGACAACTCAAGCTGATGGTTGATCAGCTGCCCCATCAGCAGCTCAACAAAACTCTGTGTGTGGACAGGCATGTTTCATGCTCAAAGGCACTCCAAAGCTGAGCAGGAAAACTCAAAAATCCCCAGTATTTTTATGTAGAAACTTACATTTAAATTTATTAAGGCAACGTCACTAAAATAAATCTGTAACAATCTTCCTCTTTAGGTGAAGCTTTCCAAATTTTATTATCCATCTATTATCATGGTACCCATAGATGTGGTGCCACAGCCAGTTTAACTGGAAACTCAACCCAACTTCTTCCACAAATATGTGGAGGAAAACTGGACCCTAACCAGAGGCCCAAGGCAGCTCCACACAGTTTGACACTGCAGCAGCTCCTTGGTTGTTAAATCTGACAGGATTTAACCAGGGAAGTAACACAGAACATTTTGTTCACCCAGTAATCTCATGGAAGACTGAAGGTACCTCAGCAGTGATTACCCCAAATTCTCCATTTGTAGGTCATTCTTTTGTTTGCTGTTTTCATCAAAGCCTTGTGTTTGCACAGTGAGAGGAAGGGGCATTAGTGAAAGAAAGAATTTCACTTTTCCTTACAAAGCTGATCTCTAATTTAATGGTAAACACAGAGGGGATTCCTGGTCTTGTAAATGCCCCAAATCAAAACCAGGATGTTCACACAGAGGGACTGCAGAGCCCTCCAGGTAGAAACTTGCACTCAGTCCTGGCAGGGGAAACAAAATGGATTTGCAGGTCCTTGACTGATGGTCCTCACCACTGTGTTTATACATTTTTGCCCAGATCACTGAAAAAAAGGATCAAGGAGTTTTATTTATTCCCTCCCTCCACGATGGATAATTTTCTAGCCTGTTCAGGCTGAATCTGTGTTTTGACAATTCAAAGGGATCAGTTTCTGTTCAAGCTACTGAAGGAAGTAAACTTCTTGTGGCAAGCCATGACTGACCTTCCCTGTTTGCTTGTGGCCTCCCAGGTTTGCCTTGAACTCATCATTCTGTGTCTCATTGGCACAGAATTAGAAATGTAAAAAAACCTCACTAAAGAATCCTTAACATAAATATTAAAATATACTAAAGAAGCCTGACTAAACATTATCAAACAATCATGGAATGGTTGGGTTGCAAGGGACCTTAAATATTTAGTCCCACCTGCCATGGGACACCTCCACTGTCCCAGGCTGCTCCGAGCCCTGTCCAACCTGGCCTTGGACACTTCCAGGGATCCAGGGGCAGCCACAGCTGCTCTGGGCACCCTGTGCCACCCTCACATCCAAGAATTCCTCACTAAACTCTAATCTAAATCTCCCCTCTTTCAGCTTCAGGACATTTTATGGTTTTCCTCACTAAGGTGCCTCGTAAGCAGTTCCACAGCAGACATCCAGCAGAGGCCTCAGGAGGAATTCTGGTGGCTTCATCACTGAAAAAGGGGCATCACCACCACAGGCAGAGACATGGCCTTTAAAATACTTAACAGCTAATTGTTTGGTGAATTTACTCCAGGATTTGCTGCATGCTGTGGCCTCTGGGAGCAGCATTAGGGCCATTCCAGCCATGGAATGACTGCAGACATTTGGGTGAAGCTTACTCTGCACTCCCTTTTGAACAGGCCCTGGCAGTACTGTTAAAAGAGCTTTCAGGGCCTGAAATCACTCCAGAAAGATGCTTCTGGACACTCCAGACTGGACACACTTCTTTCCTCACGCACACCCTTGCATGGCTGACATTCCCCAGCTCCAGGACTGGCTGAGCTGAGCAGCAGACACCAGCAGAGATGGAATTCTGCTGTTCCTGCAGCAGTGAGTTCTGCCCCCGGCAGCCCCAGCTCACTCACCTCAGCGTACTTGGCTGGGATATCGGCTTTCTCCACTCCGTAGTGATGTTTGCAGTTTGTGGCTGCAGCCACTTGAAGCACCACCTGCCCCACACCTGCAGGGAAGGACCAAAAACCACAGAGCTGAGAGTTCAGGGAAACCACTGCCAGGGGAGAAAGGCTTTTAGAGCACACAAAACCAGCAGGGGAACTGGGGGACTGGGCAGGGCTCTGACATTCCCACATTCCCACTGCCCTGGTGCTGCTCAGCCCCAAGACAGAGTGAGAGAAAGAGCTGATTTATTTCTGGGGATAGCACATTGAAATATCTGCCATGGGCCTGAGAGCCAGCCTGCAGCACTCCCAGATATGATCTTCTTTAACCTTCCTGGACAAACAATTGTGAGAATCTGTGGAGGTTTTGTTTCCCTCCAGATGGAAAAGAGTTTCTCAGCTCTGATGTCTTTCTAAAGGTCTCATCTGAGCATCAGTCCCTGACAGGAAATTTCAGTCAGTCCCACTGAGAGAGGAAGCAGAGGTAAGAAAATCACTGAAGAGCCTGTATATATATATAAATATATAGATAGATTTCTGTATTTATTTATTTATATATTGTACATTAATGTTTAAATTTTTATAAATATATATTTATATTTTTATTTGTTTATATATTATGCTTATATATTATTAATATAGTGCATATCTTATGGGAAATATACCTAATATAATATAGTTTATATTATATATTACATATATTATGTATATTTTATCTCATATATAAACTATATTCTTATACTACATAATAGTATACTATTTACTATTTAATTATTCTACCATCTATTGCTTTACTATGTATAACAGACAAATATTTACTATTTATATACAACTGGTTCATGTTTAAAATATACTTTCAAATTTAAAACACAAATTTTAAAAATCTATTTTTCTTCAGAAGTCCTGTGTGACACATACTTGTTTGGGTTTAAATGTGTTAAAAACTTCAGAACACATCAAGCAAGAGGAGAAATTCTTATTACTCCTTTCCTGTTCTGAACCAGATTTACCAAGAAAAAGAACATTTTCTTACTCAGTGTCTTTGTTGCACATGTGCTTGAGTCATACCTGGTTTCCTCACCAACTAGACACATCAATTTCCTTTTAAAACTCTACTCTGTTGCAGATGTGGGTTAGATTTTGTGGGGTTTCACAACTATTCAAATAAACTATGAAAGCTTTTTTGACACACTGATAAGTCAGAGGCAAAAAAATCCTTCATTTTCAGATTCCACACAAAGTGTTTCACTTGGGAAGGGTCAAGAAATCCAATTTTCAGATATGAAGGGCATAAAGCAATCCAGTGAAAACAGATGAATCCTTAGGAATGCAACATGATGGGTCAAACATCATTTTTAACATTGCTTCTTCTTCACAAGAGTATCCAACAATACCAACACAAACAAAGGGGTTTGTAACAAGGGTTTATTGCATTGCAGGCTGATATTTCCCTGCCACCAGAAAAGAGGTCTGGGGAGTTTGTCTGGTCCATTTAATCCTGGCATAAAAAGCAGGAGCATCTTTGGGGATTATCTAGAAAAGATGTTTATCCTGTAACACAACCCCCAGCCCTGCTTGGCTTCCCAAATATGGGGTTTTTAAAGTATAAAGAAAAAGAGAAAGCAAAGCAAAGGAGAAAAAGGAATTATTGGTCACTTACCACTGCCCAAGTCAACGAACAAATCATCCTCTGTCATTTTAATCTCATCAATCATTTGGGCCACCAAGTCAAAGGAGGTTTCTCCGTAGACCTCGGGGGAGAAGGGCTCGTAGTTGTTGAGTTTCTCGGGGTCGGTGACTGAGTGGTTGTAGACCTGCTGCAGGATGTGCCTCAGGAGCCCGTTGGAGGGACGAGTGTTCAGCTTCATGGGCTGTGTCGTCCCCTTCCACTGCAGGGGACAGGGGGACAGGGGTGAGCCCACCATGGGGACAAGGACCTGGCACCAAACCCACCGAGGAATGAGGGACAGGCCCCTCCCAGCCCCTCAGCCTCAGCTTGGGCTGCAGGTGCTGCTTAAAGACAAAAAGAGTGAATGGAACTGGAGCCAGGCTGGGGGAGCTGGGAGTGCTCACCTGGACAAGAAAAGGCCCTGGGGAGAGCTCAGAGCCCCTTGCAGGGCCTGAAGGGGCTCCAGGAGAGCTGCAGAGGGACTGGGGACAAGGCCTGGAGGGACAGGACACAGGGAATGGCTGCCACTGCCAGAGGGCAGGGCTGGATGGGATCTTGGGCAGGAATTGTTCCCTGGCAGGGTGGGCAGGCCCTGGCACAGGGTGCCCAGAGCAGCTGTGGCTGCCCCTGGATCCCTGGCAGTGCCCAAGGCCAGGCTGGGCAGGGCTGGGAGCAGCCTGGGACAGTGGGAGGTGTCCCTGCCGTGGCAGGGCTGGCACTGGATGGGCTATAAATCCACCCCAACCCAAGCCATTCTGGGATTCTGCAGAAATCGCACACCAGCAGTTGCTCTGCACTTTGTCACACCTCAGTTAACAGGTAATTTCACAGGTGATAAAGGGGAATTTAAAGAAATGCCAGAAACAATTGTCAATGCAAAGCACAACACTTTGGAGTGGGTGTAAAGGTTTGTTCACTACTTTTTTCTTTGCTATCCCCACTGAACTGATGTTGACAACACAAGAACAGGTTAATTTTGCTCCAGGAGCTGTCACATGGGAGGGATCAGATGCACTCAGACAGGGAGTGGCAGGAAAGAGATGGAAATCAAGCTTCCTTTCTTCTTCAGAAAAAAACCCATCCTAAGCAGAAAAGTGGTTAAGTTTTAAAAATGTCTATCTCTCCCTTTGATAAAAACAAACCAAAAAAGGGCAATTCCAGTACCCCTCCTAAACTTTCCTGTGAGATTCAGATGGGAAGGAAAAAATTAAACCCATCAGGTTTGCCAGTTCAGATAGCAACTGCAAATGCTGAATAGCTGCTAATATTTAGCTATTAACCAACGCAGACATGAAGGTGCCTGAATCCAAATAAACACAAGCTTTTATGGCCCAAAATATTAAGAAAATCCCAGCAAAAAAAGGCTTGTTGCCATAATACTGCATATTTCAAATAATTCCCACAAGCACAGCAGAGGAAAAAATCCACCTATGCTTTCAAATTAAGCAGAATAGTAACATTATTCATTGTTCAGATTTTGCTTCCTCCAGTTCAACCTTTTTTGGGGGTAAGAGAACCAAAAGGCTCATTAAATGGGCCTGAAAAGAGATTACATTCTACTTTAGCCAGTGATCCCACAGGCCAGAGCAGCTGAACTGTGGCAAGGAAATTCCTAAGCCATGGATCACTTCCACAACACACAGGAGAGTTCATATGGATTATTTAAGTACCCATAAGTCACAGATTTCCCTGTGCAAAAGTCAATCTTTATGAGAAATCCCTGTGTTAAATGTAGATAAACCTTTCCTTCCCCCTGAAGGTATGTCAGTTGTTTCCAAGTGCCAAAATAACAGTGCCAGAAATGCACAAGGAAGAGCAGCAGCTCTAAATTTGGGAACAAAAAGTGGTGTTCAATTCCCTTTCTTTCTGTAGGAATATCCCTCCAATACTAACTCCTTGACTGTCCAGGTGTGATCAAGAAAATAAGTTTAATACCAAGCTCGAGCCCCCCAAAAAGCTGGATATTGCTGGAACATCACATTTGTCACACCTCAATTGACAGGTAATTTCACAGCTGATAAAGGGGAATTTAAAGAGATGCAAAAAAAAATTGGCAATGTGAAGCACAGGACTGAATAGAGTTGGGGTAGGTGTAAAGGTTTGTTCACTCCTTTTTTCTTTGCTATCCCCATTGAAGTGATGTTGAACTGAGTAATGATGCAGAATTGAGTCAGTCACAGCTTTCTGCTGTTGTTCACTAGCTGAATTCAGAGGTGGCACACAAAAACCATGGCAGGTTTTTTGCCAAATTCAATACTTACCAACTGGTGGATGCTGTCAATGGCTCGGTTGTACTTGTCACACAGTCTCTGCATGCTCTCAAAGCTGGGGGGAGAACACAGGGGCAGCTCAAAACAGGCAGGTTTGAAGGTAAAACCTTGGGCTTCTCCATCCTCTTGGCTAGTAGGTATTTAGGGTTTGCTTCTCTCAGGATATGTAATTACATACATAGATCTAAGACTTTTTTTCCTTTAAACAAAATCCCCAGTAGACCAGGAGTACATGACAAATAATATTAGTTCCTTTATTGTAAATCATACTTTGAGTACAGCCCTTTTCCTGGTAAAGTTCTGTATTCTCAGAACCTCTTCTCCATATTTTCAGCTACACAGAAATTTAAGAGCTCTGTATATTTTTCTCCTTTTTGCTATCATCTCTCCACAATACTCAGTCCTGAGAAAAGCAGATGCTTTTCCAGAAATTCACCCTGAAACTGAAAATGCAGACAGAGCCAGAGCCAGCACACAGCCTAAACCATCACCCATCAGGAAAGCCTGGGGATTGCTGCAAGGGCTGCCTGGGATTATGGTCAGCCCAGGCAGATGCCCTAATGACACAAACTGAGAGGATTAAATCAATTCCTCTCAGGCCAGGAAAGAAAGTATATTCCTGGGAACATCAATGGTTATGTAACCAGACCCACAGAGCAGCAGCAAAAACAACACAAGGGGTTACAGGAGTGACATCTTTAAACCATGGGCATTCCCAAAGCTGGGAAGGGATGGAGGGCCAGGGGACATCAGAAGGGACACTTGAGTCTCTTGTGATCCTCAGGGTCACCACACCAGCCAGGACACCTCTCCCATGAGTTCTCCCAGCTGCCTGTGCTTGTTCCCATGCTGGGAAAAGAAAGAGGCTGCAATGGGTTTGTCTGCATTTCCATAACCTGCTGCTTCTTTTTCACATCCCTGGCTCAGCCCATCTGCTGCCAGGGATTTTTCCAAGAAATTTTTTTCAAAGGAAGAAAAAATACTGAAATCATTACCAGAATTCCAGTTCATGACTTTCCTGAAAAGCTTCAGGAAGATAGTGGGGAGCGACTTGGGGCAACAGAGGGATTTCACTTTTATTCAGAATTGCTGCCAACCACACTGATGGTCCCCAGTGAAACACACCCAGTGAGGATGCCAGAAGCACAAAAATACAGTAATGCAGTTGCTGGGAGTAATCCACAAACCCAAATTAATGGATTTTAATGACAAGGGATGCTTGACCTTGATTACTCCTGAATTTTCCAGGAGGAAGGCAGGGACTAACAAGTCTTTCAATGAAACAATTGAAAATGGAGAGAAGAGGAAGCAATACCTTAAGCAGATCATGACAGAAGTATCTGGTGATGGGGAGGTTTAGGTTGGGAAAGGTTCTTGCCCCCGAGGGTGCTGGCACTGCCCAGGCTGCCCAGGGAATGGTCCCGGCCCCAAGGCTGCCAGAGCTGCAGGAGCGTTTGGACAGCGCTGCCAGGGGTGCTCAGGGTGGGCTTGTTGGGGTGGCTGTGCAGGGACAGGGGCTGCACTGATGATCCCTGTGGGATCCAGCTCAGGATATTCTGGGATTCTACTCACAGCAATGCAGTTTCATCAGTAAACTTTCTTTTAACAGTTTAATCATTCTGTGGACTTGGATAAATTCAATTTTTCCCATGAAGGCAACCAGGGAGGTTTTTGTAAGCTGCAGCTTGAGCATCCTCCCTTTTCCCAGTGTCAGTGGAGCCAAGTCCAAGCACAGAACCTCAGAAGTCACCACAGACACACCACAGGTCAGGATCTGCCTCTCCCAGCCAGGAGGGGAATATCCCATAAGAGACATTCATTCTGAACTGCTTGTGGGTATGAACTCCATGGAACTGAGGCACCCCTCCAACTGCCCACAACACTCCTGGGAATTCCACCTTTGAATTCAGCCCCCAGCCAGCAGGAAGGGGAGGAGGGGAAGGTGCAGCTCCCTCTGGCACCCAGCTCTGCCATGGCCTGCTGAGAACAGGAATTCCTGGTTACTACAGGAGCAGGAACCATTGAGATTCCCAGGCTGGCCCTGCTCCAAGGGCGCAGATACCGATCATTGTTTCACAGTGAGTAATTCAACGTACAGCAGAGCTGCACTGGAGCTCGTGGAGTTTCCAATTATGTCCTTAATCCAACTGCCTTTGCCAATGTTGCTGTTACACATTTCCTACCAAAATAACTCCAGCAGAGCCTGAAGCCAGTTCTGAGAGAAAACTTCAGTTGGTAGTGTCTAAGAATAACCAGTTACACACTGGTTCACTACACCCTGAACTCCTGCTGGGAACAAAAACATTCCTCTCACCTTTTTGTATCATAGTCAATTAAAACATAGTTTTCCATGGCAAGCTTGAGATCTGGGATTTCTTCACAGACCCACCTAGAAGGAGAGAAGAAATAATGAATAGAGGTATTGCCAATTAAGTGTAATAAGGTCGTTTGTCTCAATTTGGACTGCTTTACATGAAGAGAGGACACTGCAGCAGCCCTGGGAACTCAGTATTGTTAGGAATAAGGCAGGCATCATGGGAAACTGCAACAGTTCACATTTGTACTGAATAAACAGCAAGATGCCTGCAGACACTGGCAGGAGCATAAAGCTTCAAAATGAGGTGATAAATGTATTCCACGTGTCTAAAAATACCCAAAGTCATGGCTGATGTTAATCTAACATAAAATGCAGAAGTGCAGCATTTCCAAAGAATTCTGATGCTGCAGGAAGCTTTGACAAGGCTGAATGTGGAGAAGACATTTCCCACAGCAGCCCAAAAACCCTGTCACCAACCACTCAGTGCCAGGATATTCGCCTCTGGGGGTGTCTAAACTGCTCTTACACCTTACACACCCAACAAAACCAGATTTTTAGACGTTCTTTTGATAAAAGAACGTCTTTGATCTGCATCTAAATTAACACAGCCCTGTGTGTTGTGGCCAAAAGAAAAGGGAAGCACATGCCCACTTGCAGTGCATCCAACAATGGCAGCTCACAGGAGAGAGCTTCACTTGTGGAATGGAGGAAGATTAATTTCCTTTAAAGGCAATTTAAAAGCCACAGAAGCTTTGCACACAAATTTTCTCCACAAATATCAAATTGGAAAGCACTGTCAGCATCAGAAAAACCCACATCACAGGATGAATTCCAATAGGAATCAGAGAATTTCTTCGTCATGAAGTTTGCTCCATTCTTCACTATTAAAATGGTGGGAAAAAAAAATACTGAAGATCCAACAGTTCTGTTCCTTCTGGCTGATTCACACATGGTTAATAACTACACAGGCCAGTAAAAACCAGAAATTGGACATGTACGGCTGGCCCTCCTCTGGTATCTCACATCTCCCTTAAAAGCACCAGGACTCTCCCTGCAAACTTCTTAAATCCCAGGACCAGGCAGTCAGCAGCTGGATCCTTGTGCCCATTCCAGCCTGGGATATTCCATGACTCCACTGCCTGATGAGATAAAGGCTTCCCTGCATTCTCTCACCACCACTTTCACAACACTGTGGGCACTTTGCACAAGGCAAAGGCAGCACGAGAGCTTCTGACACCGAGTTCACTGCAGCCTTGCTGAAAACAGTTGTGAAACATTACTTGGCCCAACTGCTTCCTAAGGCAGCTTCCCTTTGCCTCCAGCACAGAAAGCACCAACCACTCCAGCCACCCCCTCTGAGCCCCTTGCAAAGGGCCTTCTCCACACCCCAAAAATGATGCCACAAAACCCCAAAACACAGGTTCTTATCCCCACCAGTCCAAGCAAACTGGCAGCACCAGTGGCAGTGTTTTGTAGACAGAAAAAGAAAATCATTTGGGAGAAAAATGTTCAGCTCCAGCCTCATTCCACATCCTCTGCCACCCCAGCCCATGGGAAATGCTTTGATTTCATGCATGTGAGTGATGTTATCAAGCACTTGGCTCTCTCACACTCACACTGGGAGCACACAAGGCTCACTGCTACCTTTTTCTTTGCCATCTGTGACCAGATTTTGAGCTCAGGTGGTTCTGCAGGTAAAACACCTCCTCTCTCACCTGTATCTGCACCACCCAAGCACTGAAAGCTGCTGCAGACACAGCCCTGAGCTGAGCCAAGGGCAGCCAGTGAGGATCTAAAACAGTTAACAAGAGCAGCTTTGTAATGGGGATAACTCATCCTCATCCCTCAGGTGTTTGGGGAATTCGTGTAGCATTTATTAAAAGTTGTTCTTTGGCAAGTCCCCTCCTAATCCTGCTGAAATAACAGCAAGTCACGTCCTGAGAGCCTGTGTTGGGAAATCCTCTGACTTCCTGCTCCTCACAGTTGTCTTTCACCTTTATCCTCCCATTTTCCCCACGCTGTTCCAACTCTATCAGCAGGATTAGGAGCAACGCTACAGGGAGATCATTGCCAAACAACCCAAATGCTGCAAGATCACAGCAACAGGGGAAACAGAGAGGGTGGGCAGAGGCAAGATCAGGACATAACACACCAAGCCAAGGATGTTCCCTTAACCTTGCCTGTCCACAGCTCAAATACCCACTGCCACAAGTATTAAAGCTGAACACCACCACCCATTTTTAACTCTGTTCACAACAGAATGGAATATGGCAAGATTTAAAAAAAAATCTCTTTGGCAGGGAGCTCTGTATTGCAGCAAATTCAGCTTAGAAAAATAACTCAGAGCTGCTAAATGGTAACTGCTGCCCTCCTGTGTGTCCTGACTCCAGCCATCCCTTCCCAGAGCTGCAGTGAAGCACAGGAAGGGTCCCAGGCAGGCTGCACTGAGCACTTACCGAATGGTCTCAATAATTTCATGAGCAGCATCGTGGTGTTTGTCCTGAAATTAAACAAAAAAAAAAAAAAAAGACACATCAGGTGCTGCTTGTCAGAGGTTTACAAGAATCATAGTTTTTTTAGGATACAGGTGCCAAGCATATAGAAAAAGAAGTCTTTGAATTCCACCCATTAAAGGCATCAAAATGAGCCCTCCAAGAAAAATAAGGCTTAAGGAAATAAATTTCTCAAGTGTCTGCGATTGATATGAAGGAAGTGTCATTCTACTTATTTCTCTGTCATTCCCTGCAGTCAGGGGCTGTGTGGCTGAGGATCATGGGACTGAAGCCTTTGGGATTGTTGGGATGCAGCAGGTACTTGCCTGCAAGTTCCCAATGAACAGCTGATTCCCTTGGCCCAGCATCTGGCACAGGCTCCCAGCTCCAGATGGGCAGTGAGATTCTTGCACAGGGAATGGCTTTCCAAAATAAAGCATCCAATAAACAGTGGGAGCAGATGTCAGTGCAGGAAAAACAGCCTCAGAGCACACAGAAAAAGGCCCGGATATGCAGCTCTGCTCATGAACTGAAAGCCAAAACACACCAAACCCTGAGCATCACACATCCACACCAGGGTGAGACATGGAGGTTTGCTGATTTCATTTGGGAGTTTATTCAGGAGCAACAGAAGCACAAGTGGATTTAGCAAATTATTAGAATTTCATGCTAAAAAGAGCTCTAGGAGCTGCATTTATATGCACCATTGTACAAAAAAAAAGTTCTATTTTAGGGAAGCCACAGGAGTTCCTCATACACATTGATGTATCCAGTCTTAGTTACCACAGTCCATCTGGACAAAGCTGGGGTTATATTTAGACATTTGTTTCTGCAAGTGGCTTTGACCTTTCAATTAGGAGTCTTGTATCTACAGCCCTTCCAGAAACACAAGTGCAAAGGCTCCCTTAAATAATTTCCCTTGCTTTGTGCTGCAGAAATGTCATTTCTGTAGTTACCAGGAGAAATTCTGTAGCAAAGGGCAGAGACAGGTAACAAAGCAGAGGACTGGGGGCAGGGGAAGGAAGGGAAGGCAAGAAGAAAACCACTGATGGTTGATAACAGAAAATGCTTGGATTATCTCATTTTAAGACATGGAAGAACATGATCTGAGTCAAATGGAAGCATTTTCCATCATTATCTCAGCTTTCCTATTTTCAGGAGGAAACACATTTTCCCTTGTATAGCCAGTTCATGCACTTGGGATCAGCCAGGCCTGCAGAAGTTCTCATTCCAATAAATTTGTACACAGCCCTTTCAATGCCTAGTTAAAAATTTCAGGACAGATGGACAGACAGGCAAGAATTTCTGAGGTCTGCCATTCTTCCAGTGCCTTAAAGGGGCTCATAAACAGAAGGGAGAGGAAATTTTAATATGGGGAGTTAGTGACAGGACACAGGGAATGGCTCTCACTGCCAGAGGGCAGGGCTGGATGGGATATTGGGCAGGAATTGTTCCCTGGCAGGGTGGGCAGGCCCTGGCACAGGGTGCCCAGAGCAACCTGGATCAGAGGTGTCACCCTGTGGCTGCCCCTGCAGACCTGGCAGTGTCCAAAGTCAGGCTGGATGGGGCTTGGAGCACCCTGGGATGGTGGAAAATTGAACAAAATGATATTTTATGTCTTTCCAACCCAAACCAGTCTGGGATTCTATACTAAAGCGATGAGAGAACATCACCAGGAAAAAAGGTCTTGTTTTCAGATGACAAAAAGTTAACCCCAAATCTAGAAGTCACAAGGAAGGCTAATCCAAGAAAACCAAATTATTCCAGTTGCAACATGGAGAAGGAGGAAAAAAAACAGCCAACAGCAGTAGCCAGGACACTTGGGATGGATCACACAGAGCCTAGAGCTGAGCACTGCCCTGGCCACCTTTAACAAGCTGCTGGTGCCACAGCAGCAGCCCAAACACCACAGAACAGATTTGGGGCTGTGCTTCCTCCAGTCTCCTGGGCTGGGACAGCCCAAAACCTACAGAAAACAGCAGCATCCATAATCCAGTCTCCCAGGAATGTCAGGTAATTCTTTTGATAAATGTTGGCCTAGAAACCAGGGAAGCAACTAAACTGAAACCTGTTCCTGCCTCTCAGTGCACCAATAAAAGAGAATGTGTTCTCTCCTCTTTTCTCTGTGCACTGAAAGGAGGGGACAAGGAGGGAGGAGAACTTCTCTTTATTCTCATTTCTTATCTGCCAAGGGTAAGAATAACCCAGGACAGCAGCTCATCCATAAACATCTCCCAGAAATGTTCATGTTTCACTCCATGCAGAATTATCCCAGCAGAGACCCCTGGGCTGATCCAGCTCTCCCAGTAAACTGTGTTCCTGCAGAGTCACAATTTGCTTTATCAACATAAACACATTATACCAGAAAAGTGAATTCAGGCTTATTCTGGCATAACCATTTCCTGGGAGGAAGTTCTATTCCCCACTGCTGGGGCTGGACACTTGCAGTGTGAGCAGAGCACACGACAGACCCCTTGTCCTACAGGTCTTCATGAAAACAGCCCTCTAAGTGACTAAAACTGTCTATTAACAGATTCTTCTGTCTTGGCTTTAAAAAGCAAAAAAAATCAACTAAAAATAGTAATATTAAATCAGAATTCACATCTACAACTACAGATCATCCAATTTAAGTGACTGCACAACCTCATGTGGAAACTCCAGGCACAAGGGGCTTTTGAGCTTAGTTTGTGACATTATCTAGGAATAAAGAAATCCAAACCAGTTCCACATCTACTGCTGCTGAACTCCCCGTGCTGAAACACTTCCCAAGTTTACTTCACTCTCTAACAGACTTTGGCTGAGCAGAGAAGCTCCCAAGGTCTCAAGCAAGTCTTGCAAAAAAAAAGTCGTAATTAAAAATCCAGTAGGATCTTCTGCATTTCTTCAAAGCAGAGCTGGCTGTGGAAAATTGAGGGAAGGGGGAAACATATCTGAAGGGTGTACAGAGCAGCTTCTCTTTTCTTAGAGAAACTCCCAGCCCCGTTTCATCATTATGGTTGTATGATTTAATCAGAAAAGACATTGAACAGCAACAGGCATCACATCTGTGTTCAAACAACTGGTTATGGCACTGACAGGGAGTCTGAGGCAACCAAAAGGGAAATGGAATAGAAACTCTTGGATTATGCTCTCTTCTGACCCAGAGATGAGACAACTGAGAGGTGCTTTAAAAACTTTTATTCTATTTTTAGTCTCATGTGAAAGGTGAGACAATACAAATGTTATAATTCATCACAATTAGAAACCAACTATTTCCTAATTACAATACATTATAAACATTTCTTATCCGTTTTTGCCACACCATGCTGTAAATGCCTCAAAGCCAATAATCTAAAATTACCCCTTGTGGGTCCTACTACAATACATCTTTCATGGTTCTAATTCTTCAAAGTATCTAATCTTACTTGCAAGGCCATCCTCTGAAACTTATTTCTAGTTCCATTTTTCTCTCAACATTGTATGTCTTATTCCATGGCATTTCTAAGTCAGCATTTCTTATCTCAAAGTTTACATACAAACACATCCTATATAAACCTTCCATCAAACTTTTAAAATCCTCTACAAATCCACCCCCCCAAATCCTGACCCTGCTCCATCAGCACCCCAAGCAGATGCAGTGGTGCAGGGCAGACACTCAGCAGAGCTGGCAGCAGCAGCTTTATCCCAGATAGCTCCAGGGGATGGATGAACACTGAACCCAGCAGCCTGGGAGGATGGATGGTGATTCCTGCTCTGCTGATCAACCTCACCCTGCAGCCCCAAAGGTGGCCTGAAGCTTCTCCTGCTCAGCCAGGGGTCTGAGTTTGGGGGTTTTGGCTCAGTTCAGGGGGTTGATATTATTTTTCCCAGCTGCAGTGCCCATGACTCAGGTTGCAGGCAGGTTGTGCTCGTGTGTCATGCTGGACCCTGACACCCACAGGGCTTTGGCAGCAGCAGCTCCTGGGGAAGAGCCTCCCACACACTCCATCAATGCTGGAATCCCGTGTGCAGGAGCCTTTTGGCCGAGGCTCAGGCAGCCTCTGTGTTCTGTTCCCAGTCACGAGATGAGATGATGCCACCACGGTGCTCCCTGTCACAAAGGGCAGCTCCATTCACCCTCCTCCTGCTCCAGGCTGCTCTCCCTCCCTCCCTCCCTGCACTGGAGGGGATGGAGCACACTACGTGCTGCTCCTGGCCTGCACGTACTTTCCAATGTTCCTGTACTTATGTTGTCTGAGAGGCCCTTGGAATATTCTGAGCCACATAAATGGAAGCTTTTCACAATCAGCCTTATCTCTTTAATGTGGAAAGTATTTAAAGTAAAGAGTTGCAGTCTGCAGTAATTACTGAGACTGCCCAAAGCTCTTCACAAGTTTTAAACAAACCAAACTTAAACACACATTGAGTTATTGCAGCCAACTCTCTCCAGATGAACTTTTCACAGAGTTCTGGTCTCCAACCTAAAGGCTGAATTTTAAATTGAAACGTGAGTTCCCAGAGAAAGTTTGATAGTTTTTGCCAAGATATTTCATTGGAAAAAATAACAGAAAGAAAGCAGACACTTTGTCAAAAGTCATGTCGAAGAGCATCCAACATATTCTATGGAAAAGTGGAGCACAGTTTCAGCCAGCAGGACTGAACAGCTTCACCCTTCTGATTCTTACAACCAGTTTCTCCAGCCACACGTTCCTACAACTCTGAGCACAGAGTTTGAAGCCAGAAACAGCCCCACACCAGTGCCCCCAGCACACAGAGCTCCTGTCACACACACACACACAGAGCTGAGTCCTCCTACAGACACCAACTCCTGTCACCCTTCAGGCCATGGAGGTTGGACCACAGAGCAATTTTTAAGAGTTCAATCTTTCCCTTCACCTCCTCATAAAAAGACCTTTTGTATATTGCAGATATGAGAAGCCCTAACATGTCACTTGAAAGCCAAATAAGACAGTGCCCAAAAGCTCTTTCCAAATACGTATATTGAAGCAATCATTTTCCTTTTCTATAATCACATCCTTTGTTTGTTAAATCAAATTTTACAATCACCAATACGACCAGAACTCAGTGTGCTGGGCACTGCCCAGGCTGCCAGAGCTGCAGGAGCGTTTGGACAGCGCTGCCAGGGGTGCTCAGGGTGGGCTTGTTGGGGTGGCTGGGCAGGGACAGGGGCTGGGCTGAGCATCCCTGGGGGTCCCTCCCAGCTCAGGATATTCCAGGACTCAGCAGCACTCACAGCTCTTCCTCTGCCACCAGAGTGAGAAAGCTAAAGCAGCCCAAATAACACATTTTATATAGACAGAGATCACAGTGTGCATGGCATGATCAACCTCAGCCACAGCTCAGTAATCTGTGCACAATTTTCTTCTACAAAGCACCAAATTCCTACTAAAAAACCAAATCAAACACTTCTACAGGACACTCTTTAAGAGCAAGGTAAGGTACAAATTAGAGTTGGCAACATTTTTGCCACAAGTTAGCTGCTGGAACAGTTTGTAATTCCCCCTGAACACAAAGCCCAATACTCCTCCTCCTGGTATGGCTGCTTTGGTTACATCAAATCTTCAAACTAACATCCCTTAAGATACTTAAATGGCAAGATTTTGATTTAATTCTGTGTTCCAATACCATATCCCAGACTCCTGGGTGTGTTTGTACAGAACAGTTAACCTCCAGTGCAACAATCCATAGTCTAAAGTGAATCTGTAACCTAAAGCAACAGTTTTAAATGCTCTGGTTTCCATCCTCAAACACAAAGAATTTGTTCAGTTAAATTGGGCAGCCAGCACTGCCTCGAGGCAAGAAACACCACTCCAGTGCCCTTCCAAATTTACATCTTTTTTTATTTGAGTTCTTCTTATGAAACTGTGCTTAGCCTTGGGGTAAGCCTAAATTGGGGCTCAAAGGTGAAAACCATATTTTTCTAAATTTTATTTCTCCACATGCCAAGCTATGCCTCATCCAGGCTGGACAGGGCTTGGAGCAGCCTGGGACAGTGGAAGGTGTCCCTGCCCATGGCATGGGTGGCACTGGATGGGCTTTAAGGTCCCTTCCAACCCAAACCTGGGATTCCATGATTCTCTGAAAGAGGGATCTTTGTGAGATCTGATCATCTACACAGCATGGGTGGTGAAAAGGCAGCCCAAAAGGCTTGCAGACCTGAGCAGCAAACAAATGGTTTGAAAACCTGAGTAAGTTCTTGGAAAAAAAAAAAAAAAAAAAAAAAAAAAAAAAAAAAATCTCAGCTCAGACCCCTTCAATCTTTCACTCTCCCAGCACCACACAGAGACTTTTATGACTCCTTATCTCCTCTTCATAGGCAGGAATATTTCTGGGCATAGTTTTGGCTGCCCAGACTAAACTATCCCACAGCAAAGCAACCCTTGCCCTTTCAGAGCCAGTTCTGGCTCACCACACCATGCTTCCTCCCCTAAAAACAGGCCAGGTGACCAAAGCAGCTCTTCAGAAATGTGAAAAGCACTGTGGTCAAGCAGGGGCAGAGCAGGAGGCACAGAGCTCCTGCAGCTCTCCCCTGTCCACCAGATGTGTCAAAACCAAAGCTGAAACAAGCCAGTTACAAATAATTCAATGGCAACCTTGAGTACCTTTTAATGACCTGTCTGGATACAATTCTAGCCTTCCAATGTAACACCAGCTCCTCCCAAATCCTGGACACTGACCCCACTCATGGATTAACAAAAGTCATTGGGATTTGCCAAATTCTGATCTCCACATGACCCATTTAACTTGCAAAACAAAAGAGGTCAGTCCCACCAGCTCCTGGATTTAAACAACAGCTTGGTTGCCTGCAGTGGCAGCTCTCTCTCCCCAGGCAGCAGTCCATAAATCCAAAGGAGAGGATGTTACAGCTGCAGACAAGATGGTTAGCAGAGATCAAAAAGATGGATTAGGAAAAGCCAATCAATCTTGCAGAAGGCTGGTGGGACAAGTGCCTCTTTCAAGCCCCTTGCTTCCTTCCATCTGGGGAGGATGATAAGGGTTTCTCTGGACACCAGGAAAGGCAAAAGGAGCCACTGCAGCTGCAGCTTTCCTGGGAGCCAGGAAAGATCCAGCATCCTGCACGGCACACGGATGCCCTCACAAACCAGGGATTTCAGCCTGTCACAAGTTTGTGTTCCTCCTCCCACGGGGTTTAATTTCATTTAACCCACCTAGAGAGACCCACCAGCACAGTCCCCCTGCCCAGGGCACTTCCATGGCCAACACACCTGAACACAAGAGGGTCACAAGAGTCTTTGAAAAGCCAAAGCACCTCCAGCCACTGCAGCAGCCAGGAGCTGCTCAGTGAAGGGAGGATCTCAGGCTCCATGTCCTGCCAGCTCTGCCTTGTGTTCAAACGCCAGTTAAACCCTGGGTAAGGGAAAGGAAAAGCCTGCTCCATGCTGTATTCCACATTGGATAGCAGGTCTTGTTTTAATGTCACCAGATTTTATCCCAAATCAAGATTGTGCCATTTTAGCTTCCTTAGC
The DNA here is from genome assembly GCF_017590135.1 of Pyrgilauda ruficollis. Lineage (NCBI taxonomy): Eukaryota > Metazoa > Chordata > Aves > Passeriformes > Passeridae > Pyrgilauda > Pyrgilauda ruficollis. Next base: position 249,399 of record NW_024519208.1, read on the forward strand.
AACAACCACAGCGCTATTTTTCTTACCAAGAGAGACAAGAACCAAAAGTCTCCTCTGAACCACCCAATTACTGTCATTCTCTTAATCAAGAAAGCACAGGGACATTCACAAGAATACATTTTTATTAGAATGTATAAAAAGAGATCTCCTGCAGAGAACACCTTGTAACCATCTTTCCCTCCCAGTTCCAGGGAAGAAAAGACAAGGCAAGGAAGAACTCCCAAGACTGCATCTGGAAGCCCATCTCCCACACAGCAGGAAGCAGACAAGCCTGAGGTAGTTTCAGTAGTTTCTAGGTTACTGTCACACAAAACCAACTGGAAAACATAGTGGTCACTATGGCCTCCTTAATGGCTACATAAGGACATTTAAATAAAAAGGAAAGGTTGGTCCAAGGTCCAAAATAAACTAACAAAGGAAACAGACATTGAGAAAGAAGATCCAAACTGCTCTGGATAATTATTTAGCATGGTTGCAACAGGGATTGCACTTTCACTGCTGCTGCTTCAAGCACAGTAACAGTTTTGCCTTTGCACACAGCAATCCCAACTGTTGCTACGGACACTGCACAGATGCAGGAGGGAATGGTTCCCCTGGTAGTGCAGGAGGGGCTGGGTCAATCCATTAACATGCAATCAGCCTGCAGGAGTGTTGGAGGCACACAGGACAACCACAGCAGGACGAGCCAGACAAAAGAAGTCATTCCACTATGCAAAACAACAGCTTAAAACAACGTTTATGTTAGAATACATAACACAATGTATTCTAACATAAACAGAATACATAGGGGAATGCAATGATTCTGGTAAAACAGCAAGTCACTGGTGTGTCCTACTGCCCTCCCAGGTGAGTTTCAGGCAGTGGCACACCCTGCTCACACCAAGGCAGCTGCAGGCAGGGGGCAGATGCTGCAGTGATCCCACATGCACAAGAACCCAGCACTGCTTGTCTGGGACAGAGGGAACTGCTGGGCTTTCACTCCCTGGAGCAGAGGAAGGCAGCCCTGCCACCATTTCACAGCCAGTTTAACCCCACCCAGCCACCTGCCCTGCCAGCACTTCCCCAAAGTCACCTCTTGCTCTGGGCCAGCAGTGCCTGTGCTCACATGCAGCAAAGGCAGGGGAGGCCTGAACTAAAACCAAACCTTAGTGGGGTTTTGGCTCAGTTCCCTTTCAACCAGCCCAGTTCACAAACACTGCTCCAAGGGTGAGAGCAGCTCAGCACAAGGGAACAGAGATGACAAGAGTTGTTTCTACCTGCAGATGTCCCAGCTGCAAAGCTGCACCCCCCCAGGAGCCACAGCTGTGCTGGCAGGGAATACCCACCCTGCAGTACAGGAGAGCACAAGGCATCTCTGATCACCCACACTGCCAGAAACAACCCTGCACACAGAACCCAAGGGAAGGAATCAACACACAGCCCCAAAACTGTTGGTGATGAAAGCAGCCACCATCTCCTTCTCAAGCCCAGGGTCTTCCCACAGCCTCGGAGGAAGCTCATGGCACAGCCTGAGCCCCATCTCCTGCAGGGAAAACTGGTGAGACAACAGCTTAAATAACCACTTTATATTCTGTAAAGATAACTCAGTCTTGGACAGCTCAGAAATTCTGCTCCTACTTAACACACATAAATATTCCAGATAACAGAAATTAGCAGTAAAATCCTGTACTCTTTCTGAAGCTCACTGGGCGTGGAGTTTTGTTAGGTACAAAAAAAAAAAAAAAACAAACCAAGAATATAAATGGGTTTTCCTTTATAAGCTTCAACTTGTGGAGCAGAGCAGTGATCCAGTGGAGGCTCTCAACAGCAGACATCAACTTCCAGCCACCAATCATTTCCACAAGCCATTTTACTTTAAAGACTTATAAATGACCCTACAATATCACAATGCTTTCTTCACAGATTGCAGAATTTCAAATGACTGTTTGCTGTAATGAGCAGGGGTGGAAGCCAAGATCCACAAAGACTCCAAACCCAGCTCTGGAGGTCAGAGGCCACCCAGAGGCAGCACCTGATCTCCCAGGTCTTGTTGCCAACAGATGTGGGAACCAGAGGGAACCACCTGCAGCCCAGTGGGAATCCCACTGACGAATGAATGAGAAGCCTCAAAAGCTCACAGTTTTTAGAATTCTATAAGTGTCAAATATTAATAATATTGCTGAGCTCCAAAAAGTAAATGACACATTAATGACATAACCTCAGGAAACTGGCCTTCACAGTACACAGAAAATAAGAAACACCATTAAAATCCATTCATTTTTACTAAGAAACTTAGTTCAGAACTTTCTGTAGGATTTGGTTCAGAAAAGTCTTCCAATGCTTCTTTTATCTGTCTTCAGTAGTTCCTTAGACTTTTCATCAAACACTACAAAGTCCTTTCAGTGTAAATTTTTAGAAAATTCTCATTCACTCGTGAAATGAAACAAACCAAAATACTCTGAACAGGAACTTTTTCGTTATTTGCTGATCTGCTCCTATCTATGAAACCATCATTTCCTGCTGTAAAATATACTCACCCTCTTCCTATGCTCTAAAAATAGTCCCTACTTGATTCGATAGCTCTAGCAGCATGTGGCCAACTTTTCTATTCAGTTTTATTTCTCATTCCTCTTCAGAGTTAGTTTTGTCTTTAATAATTACCATGAAAGTAAACATGTTCACAATCCCTAACGTGAACTTTTCCTCCTTCTGTGGATCCTTCTGTTAGGAAGGAGAAAATAATTGAAGCAAAAATACATTGAGACACTTTATGATTATCAATCTGTGATAAAAGACACTGCAAGGGACAAAAAAAAATTCACCCCACCCCTGATCCTTGTGTTGATCAGTGCAAAATCTTAATCACACAGTTAAAGGTTAACTCAAAGCAGGAAGAAAAAAAAAAGCAAATCAATGAGAAAGGGGGAAAAGAAAGAAGGAAGAGTACAAAAGTAGACATATGGATGTCTGGGGAGAAGGGTGATTAAATCCCCCATAAATCTCACATACCAAGAGGTAAGATATTTTGCCTAAATTCCCAGAGGCAACACAATTCAGTCCTGTATCTGAGACTTGAAAGGATAATCATCTCCATATATAATAAGGCTGCCATGAAGGACAAGAGCTGGAGCTGCATGTGGGGGCATGGATTTCCCTTGGCACACTGAAAGCTTTCAGTGCTGTGTCCAACTGGAGCTGATGGGTGAATTTTTAGGTAGATAAATTTGAATTGCCTGGGCTGGAACTTTGGCCTGAACAGGAACATTAATCCTCACTCATCTGTTGATGAATGAAAGGGGGAAAACAAGCAATCTTGGACAGCTACTCTGTCTTTCAACAGTTGCCTTTCAGATAAATCAGTTATATAAAAAAATAAATACTAGTGTGGTCTTTAAGATGCAAGACAAGAGACCAACTTTCACTTTTCAAACTGGGCAAAAAAAAAGTCTGTTAACTGAACTCATGATTTATCTTGTATCCAACGGGTCAGGGCTTGGAACAAAGGAGTTTGAGAACTGAACAAGCACCGATTGTCACTCAGGGCAAGTCCTACTTCAAAGGGTAAAGCCCAGAAGGAAACTGCTCTTCTGTGCTGCCCACGTGCTGCACAATTAACGCTGTAGGGCTCTTGTGCCCCCCAAGAGCACATCCCTGAGTCCCTCTGGCACTGGGGAAAAGAGCAGGAAAAATGATGTAACTGTGCCAGCTCTGTGATCTGCTGGGCAGCAGAGAAACCCGAGTGCTTTTGAAATGACTGAGTCAATATTTCCCAGCTTCACGCTGCGTGCTCTCCCCACTCCAGGTGTTTTTACAACGGGGGAGGGCAGGCAGAGAGAGAGAGAGAGGTGCTGAGAAATCGGAACTGTGCTCAAGTGTTCAAACCTTTCCTTCACCAGACAAGCTTTTTCTAAGTGATTAGTCATCCCCACAAGCATTTCCCAACAAGCTGCAGCAACAGGGAAAACCCCCCCGGACTCAGCCACGGCTGCCGAATTTCTGGGCGATTACTCAAGGGGGTGAGGAGGCTTTTGCCTGGCAAAGGCAGAGCAACAGTTTCCTCCTCTGCCTCCTTTGTAGAGCCGGCTGCCCCGGGCAGAACCTGACTCACATTTCACAGAGCAGGGCGGGGGGCCGCCTCTGAAAACACTGCAACATTTTTTTCCAGCCCAGATATTTCCAGCGATCCCGTTCCCAGAGCCGCCCCACACACAGCTCCACGGGCACCGACGCTCCCAACCGCAGGGAGGATCAGGGGGGCTTCACCTTCCCCCTCCCGCACAGGCTGGTCCCATGGAAAAGCCAGGAGCACGTGCAAAACCTGTTTTCCATCAGCTCATCCCACAGGATGGCAGCGGGGTATGGAATAAGGACTCCAGGGGATGGATCTGTGGCAGAGGGAAGCATCACAGGACCACCCTCAGCAGCAGGACAGCTCCAGCCCCAAGGGAACAATTTAGCTCCTCTTTAGGTCCTTACCAAAATCATCTACAGCACCCTTCTATGGCACCCTCACACCTGCCTCGATGCCTGGGAAGTCAAAGCCAGGCATCACAGAAACTCTTCCCAGGAAAGCTGAGTGACACGCACAAAAAAAAAAAAAAAAAAAAAAGAGGATTAAATTCTCAGACAAGGTTTGTTATTCATCTCCACCGTTGATCTTTAATTTCAAAGGTGACAATCCCCCCGGGCTGTGATTTTCATTAACACTCCCTGCCCTTGAGGTCTCCCTGCACAGCACATTCCTTTGGTGACAGAATGGTATCAGCTGGATCTCGACAGTAGAGGGAAAAAAAAAACCAAAAAAAAAACCATGAAACCCACACCCTGCACCCTCCCACCTGTACAAAATATAGTAGTAAGAAGTTTGTATCCCATTACTCCCAGTAGCAGCCACACACATACACCTCCAGGTGCAGAGTGATCCTCTGACAACATTCAATTAGACAATGAGAATCTTCTTGCCATCACAGCTGAGTGGAAAGTCAGCAGTAACAAGGAGGAACACAAATAAATTAATTATTCAAGCCAGACTTCTCATCACAGGTGCCGATTTAGAGGTTTAAGCTCCAGCAGCTCAGGGCAGAGGCACCTCACCCTGGTAAGATGTGCACAGTGGCACAACCAGGACTGTCCCCTCCTGGGACAGAGTCAAAGGCTGTAAGAAGGGAATAAAATTCACAGATTTAAAAAAAATTGTATTATCATGTGGTAACTAGGGCAGAAGATTAATTGATCTCTGCGAGAGGGGGAAGGCCCTGGCACAGGTTGTCCAGAGAAGTTGTGGCTGTCCCATCCCTGGAAGTGTCCAAGGCCAGCTTGGACAGGGCTTGGAACAACCTGGGACAGTGGAAGGCGGTGGAACAAGATGGGCATTAAGCTCCCTTCCCAGCCAAACCAGTCCATGATTCTGTGATCCTATACACAGAGTGCAGCCTTACTGGAATCCCCAGGGGCTGTCACAACTCAGTCCCTTGGCCCTTGCAAGTCCAACAGGGAGAGGGGAACACAACCCACAACAACCTGATGCACATGAACACTTGCAAGGCCTTCCATGGGAATGCCACCCAGCAGGCATCACAGCACAACAGGCAGATGGCTCACTCTGGACCTGGAAGGGACTTGCACCCCATTGAACACCTGCAGCCAGTGGGGCCAAGGACACGGTGGCACAAGAGCCCTGCACAGGCAGGGCCTCTCTCAGCAGCTGGCTGTGCCTGCTGTGCCCAAGCACTGCCAACCTGCAGGGCAGGCCGCCTTAAGTAGAGCAAATGAATGAAGCACAGTGTCCTTCCACTCTTTGACACACTGCAAACAGGCTTTTCCACATTCACCAACTCTCTGCTGCAATAGGGTGCAGCCCAGCAGATATGGATTTTGGGGACAATTATCAGCTCCAGCAGCTCTGAACCTCTTGTTACTCAGCTCTCTGTGCAAGCAATCCCTCTCTGGTGCCACAGACATATCAGCAGAACCCTGCCAGACCAGACTGTAGAGCTGATCCACCCCACAACACCCCCACCCCTTTCTCCCTCCTGCACACACAACAACAGCCTGCCATTCTAGACAGGAACTTGTCAGGAGTTCAAAGTACAACCTGAGACACCTCACAGATCAGGTAGGCCTTACTGTGGTATAAAACGAAAAATCTCCACATGTAAACCTAATCCATATTCAAACTTAACTACAACAGAAGTCAGAGACAAGAGAATGAACCATTTTAGGAAAAATTCTCGGGGAAAAAAACTAAAGCTAAAAACTGCAAGTCTTAAAACTACACAAGGGGACTTCACTCCTCATACCCTTCAGATCTAAATGATGAGTACCAAGTTATGCTTAGCAACACGAAGTATGACTGAAAATGCCATCCTCCACCAGCAGTAGCCTATTTAAGACTAGTTATATCCATTAACTCGTCTCTCACCCAAATACTTCCTTTATCCAGGCCTGTATCTTTCGTAGTGTTAAAATTAAAATTTTAACACCATATCCCTGGGTCTCTTGACAACCTGGCACCAGCAAAAAGTGGGGCAGATACGTGGGAGCCGAGGAGTTAACCAGCACACAAAAGAGTACACTCACTTCAGCTCTGATTAAGCGGGGCAGTCACAAAAACAGAGGTCAACATCAGAAAATATTTTGTGAGTCATGAGGAGAGATTACTCACCATGCACTATTCAACTTACTCATCACAGTGTGGCACGGCCAGCACGGCTCACCACGGCTTCATTAGGGCACCGTGGCCTTTCCTTTGAGGCGGCGGAAGGCGGGGGAAGGAGCCGCACTTTCAGTTTTGTGTGGAAGCCAGTGGGAGGCTGGAGCTGCACCACCGCCGCCGCTCTCTCTCCTCCCACGGCCCTAATTAGACTCGGAGGGAAATACATGTTTCACATCAGCCTCCCCGGCTCTTTTAGCATCCCAACAAGCGCCGGGTTGTCAGCCGGGCTATTATCCGGACTCGGCAGTCTGGAGAGACCCCACTTTTCCTATTACACACGAAATAAGCAGCAGCCCAGCAATAAAGAGACACGGTATTAACCCAGGCGTCCATTAATAGGAGAGACCAGCCTTCAACGCACCAACATTGACGCCGCTAATTTAAGATGTAGTAAGAGCATAAAAATAGCCAAGTTACTCAAGGCAGGGTTACATCACACCACGGAGCCCGGGCACACAGCAGGTTCACACTACAGAGCCTCGGATGTTGGGAAAGATGACTCCCCGCCACTGCTGCTGCTCTCACCAAAAATAACCTGCCGGGACCGTGAGTTTCCCGTTCCCTTTCCCTACAGCTCTCCTCGGAAAACACAGAGTACAACAGGAAGCAACCAGAACGCTGCTAAATAAAACTCCCTGAATCAGCGTGGCGGGGTTTGTTTTTTTTTTCCCTCCCCTCAGCTATCCCACCTTGCTTCCTCGGAACCACGGGCGGTGAAACTAAGAAATGTTCTGCTTACGTCAAAGCGAGCCGAGCTCTCCCGGCAGCTCGGGCCGCGCCAGCGCGGGGAAAGCGCGGCTGCAGTTCAGCAGAGCACGATGTCAGCAGGCCAAGCGCTGCCACGGACACAGGGATTTGTTTGCAGAGCCCCAGGGTTCAGCCGGAGCCGCGGCCAGCGCCGGGGCGTGCGTGTGTGCGAGCACGCCTCGGCCGCGCCGCAGCGCTGCGCTCCCCGGAGCTCCCCGGGCCGCGATGCTGCTCGGCTCCGGTGAAACATCCACTCGGGAATCACTCTGGAAAGGCTGGCGATGCCAAGCAGACGGTTTAAGGGCAGGATGTTTGGGGTTTGTGGTATTTCTCAGTACATGGGGGGATCACAAACCGCCCCCCCGCCCACCACCACCACCCGCATTTCTGATTAACTGAGAAGAAATTATATTTATTCTGTCATCCTCAAAACCAGCTGCTCAAGTTTTCCCAAATCAAGTAAATTCTTATTTCCCATGCTGCAAAACACACTTAAAATAAAGGGGGGGGGGGGTTAGGTTTTTCGATTTTTAAGCCCGTAGGAATCTCTGTGAACAGACATAAAACCATCTCTCCCTCCCAGAACAATCCCTATCCCGCGTAATCTTTAACCTCCGCTTCGCACAACCCGCTCGGAGAGGGGGGTGGAGAGGGGGGACACGAGTTAATATTTGGCGAGGAAAACCAAACCCGGTCATCGCTTGTACTTTCAGTTTCTGACAATTTGAGCAGAGCGCGCGCCCGCCAACACTGACAGAGCTGCCCAAACAGGAAAGGCTGCGTTTAACCAGTGTGTGCTGGGAGACACGCCGGGAACAGCACTGCATGGAGGATGTTTTGGAAAAGCACGGCTACAGCAGCAGCCCCGAAAGGCAGGCGGCAGATAGGAGCAGGCAGCCGTCCCCCCCTGCCACGAGCGATATATTCCTAATCACTCACACACGAGCGATTGCCAAAGCGAGCAACAACATCAGCAGTATCAGCTGCCCCAGCCTGTGCGTCCCAGCGTGTTCTCGCCGGGAAACAGCTCACGTACAACAGCACAGCCTGGAACGCAGGCATAATCAACAGTGCCTGCGCCAAGTAAACATATAGAGACGTTTTGCCTTTGCTAACTGTGCTCCGAGGGGCTACACGCAGTTTGGGAGAGAAATTGCTCAGGGGTTGATAGGAAACCTACACACATCCAAAAATACCCTCCCCGGAGCCTTTGGCCTCTCGTGGGATTGTCACTAATTTGAACATGGACATTGTTATCAAGGTCACACATCGCTCGTCCGGGCTCGGGAGAAAGTCAGGCAAGTTAAGGAAAAACGCCGCTCGGTAGCTAAGCAAGGACAAGTGACATTTTATTTGGAAGCACGAGGATTGCGGCTGGCTGGAATTCTACTCGGGATAAATAAAAGGGGAGCTCCAAGGGCACGGCTGGAGGGGAACTGGCGGCAGCCCCAGACACCAGCGCTGCCTCCAGACCCACAAGCGCTGCTGGCCGCTGTTTATTCCCACTGTGCGGCTGGTCCTGGGGTCCCCACGACCACCCGAGGCCATCCATAATTTAAGCGATATTCCCCCATCCAGAATCTCTGGATTCCACCCCGCTCGCAGCAGCACCGGTTATTAACCAGTTACACGAGCCCAGCGCGAGGAAAACACGAAAACTTTTCATTAACCAGTCCTCCTCCTCCCCGCCCTTCGGTTTAGTCAACCAATTATAAAATGAAATTGGGGATTTGACTTCCAGGCGAGCAGCGGCGGCACCCGGGGCCGGGGCTCCGGGAGGGTTCCCGCACGGGGGGCGATCATCCCGACGGATCCCGGGAAGGGCCGGCGCTGAGGGATCGCCCGGCGGGTGCCAGGGCCGGGGCAGGGCCGGGGGCGCTGACAGGGCGCGGGGCAGGTGCGGGGCCGGGCCATACTCACGTAGACGGGAAGCGGCCAGGGGTACACGGCGGGCTCGGCTCCCACGGGCGACTTCAGCCGCAGCTCCAGCCTCTCGCCCATGTCGGCAGCCGGAGGACGAGGCGGCGGCGGCCCCGCACCATGCTAGAGGGGCCGGCCGGGGCGGGGTGCGGCGGCCGGGCCGGGCCGGGGGCGTGGGCGCGGTGCGGCGGGCGGGGGGCGCGCGGCCCCGCGGTCCCTCCCCCCTTTCCCTTCCCTCCCCTCCCTCCCCCCTGTCCTCAGCTGCCCCCGCACCGCGCGCGCTCCCGCGGCCCTCTCGCGGGCGCGCGCCCGCAGCCCCCTCCCCCCATCCCGCGCGGAAGGCGGGCGGGGGTCGCGCGCGGCCGAAGGGGGGGGGGTCGCGCGGGGACGGGACCCCCGGACAGGGCGGTGTGACACAGGGGTGGCGCCCGGCACGGGAGCAGGACGGGCTGCGGCGTCAGACACGTGTGACAGGGCCGGGGTGGCACACGGGAGCAGGATGGGCTGCAGTGACACGCGTGTGACAAGGACGAGGGTGGCACCTGGCACACGGGAGCAGGATGGGCTGCAGTGACACGCGTGTGACAAGGACGAGGGTGGCACCTGGCACACGGGAGCAGGATGGGCTGCAGTGTCACATGTGTGTGATGGCACGAAGGTGGCACATGGGCACAGGAAGGGACGGGCCACATTGTCACACATGTGTGACAGGGTAAGGGTGGCACATGGGAGCAGGAGGGTCTGTGGTGTGACATATGTGACAAGGCAAGTGTGGCACACGCAAGCAGAACAGGTTGTGGCACAAAGCGTGACACACACGGCCAAGGTTGGCACATGGGCGCAGGAGTAGGACAGGCCATGTTGTCACGTGTGTGATGGAGAGAGGGTGGCACATGGGAGCAGGATGGGCTGTGGTGTGACACAGGTGACAGAGTGAGGGCGGCACATGGCACATGGGAGCAGGATGGGCCACATTGTCACATGTCAAACGGGGCGAGGGTGGCCATGGCACTCAGGGTCTGTGTGAGGGTGGAGCACCCATGACAGCACAAGGCTGGGACCCTCCATGTGACAGCGTGGAGCTGGCACAAGGCACTCAGGGCGTGCCAGGCTGGGACCCCATCATGACACAGCAAGGGTGGCATATGGCACCCAGTGGTGCCACACACGTGTGGCAAGGCAAGGGTGGGACCCGCTGTGTGACAGCACCAGGCTGGCATGGGACATTCATGTGGCCTTTCAGGGCTGGGTCACTCATATGGCAGTGCAAGGCTGGCACTCTCCTGATGGCACGGGGCTGTCACTCATGTGAGGGCACAGGGTTGTCGCACACATGATGGCACACAGCTGGCACACTCGTGATGGTACAGGGCTGGCACACACATAAGAGGACACAAGGCTGGCACATTCATGATGGTACAGGGCTGTCACACATGATGGCACAGGGCTGGCACACTCGTGATGACACAGGGCTGGCACACTCGTGTGAGGCCAGGCTGTGCTCATGGGTCACTGGAGCCCCCAAAGCTCCTGGTGCAAAGTCTGCACACAAGTGACTTGTGAGCCTTGCCCGGTGCCACACGGTCACAGTCACAATCGTGGGGGTGTGTCACGCGTGGGGGCACAGACGGGGCATCCCCATTGCACGCGGGTGTGTGTGCCAGGCTGGGCAGGGGGCTCCGCAGCTCCGAGGAGGAGCTTTACTGGCACGGGGGAGCAGAGCTGAGCCCTGTGCGCAGCAGTGTCCAGTGGGGACAAGGGGACAACGGGACAGGGGGACACGGGGATGGAGGGACATGGGCACGGGGTCCATCAGCCACAGGCACCAAGCACTGTGTGCCGAGAGCAGCATCGGGAGCTGTGTGGCGGCAGCTACAGCCTTACAACACGGTGTAACCTGGGAGTAGGGCTGAGTGCACCCCAGCCGGGCAGCGACAGGAGCGGGAAGTGTCCTGGGTGGGGGCTGGGAGCTGCATCTCTACAAAGGCCGGTGATGGGCTCAGTGACATCGTTTTCCATGTCTATAGGTGGCCGCAGGGCAGGGTGACACCGTTTGCATGTCTATAGGTGCCCAACTGGGCGATAAAATCAGGCCGGAGCTTCCTCCTTCACAGCCTTTGGGGTGATAATTTCCCTCTTCCCGGGACATGCGCATGCCCTGGGGTGCAGGGACATCTGGGGGCCCTGCCACCCTGTCCTGCACTCCAAGAGAAGAGCACCCAGCACCACTACAGCACCCACACCCTCTGCTCACACCGCACTGCCGAGGGGCCCAGGGGACAATGACATCGTGCCGGGTGCCATGCTCCATCTGAGGGCTGGAAGAGCAGCTGGGAGCCAGGGTCTGCTGGGGATGAGCATCCCTGCGGGACAGGAGCATCCTGAGGAGTGCCCATAACCCAGCTGGGCATGGCTGAGCCCAAGCTCTGACCTGCAGCCAGGTCCAGCAGAGCCAGTTGGCACCTGGGAGGAAAACCAGTCCTTCTCCATCAAACTGGTGGTGGAAGTTCTGCTGGCAGCTGCTGCCCTGCCATGCCAGTGTGGACTGGGACTTTTTCCCCCTGCGGTTCCTCACTTTCTCAGCCAAAGACAAGTAAACACAGCTCAGGGCAGGATGCTTTTGCCATCTGGCTCTCCTGGCTGTTGTCCCCAGTTTATTAATCCCATCATTCTTTTATGGTGCTGCAGAAAATGTCATGCTGGGGAGCTTGGGGGCCATGGAGCTCAGCGTTGGTGCCCCTGTGTCAGTGCCATCACATCCACTCTGCTCCTGCTCTGGGATGTGGCTCCAGGGCCTGGCAAAGCCTCCTGTATTCAGTGAACCTCTGCAGATCCTTTGGGATTAAGATGTGGCATGGAGACATCCAGTGTCTGGGCTGCAAACTGGTGTCCTGGATGGGGTCACTGCCTGTGGCCCTGTGCTCCTCAGGAAGGCAGGGAATGCACCATGCCTGAAATGCATCCAGAGCCAGCGAATGCCAGAGCAGGATATTCCCTGCACAGGGATTTTGTACATTATTTAACACCTGTATTTCCTGACAGGTCTCTGCCTTCAGCAGAGACAGGAGCTGTTTATTTGGGGCAGCTGCACAGTTCTGTGGTGGGGGCTGGGATGTGCCCCAGCTCCTGTCCCCACGGCTGCTCCCTTATCCAGAAACTGCTCCAAGGCTGGCTCCAAACCCATGCACTCCCCTCTTTGTATCCTTTTTCTCCCCCTTAAACGTCTGTACGTGCAGAAAGCTCCATTGCTAGGAACGCTTTTCTAAGGAAAACACTAAAATCATCAAGTCAGCAGTGCTTAAACTGCTCTGACTGCCTCTTAAATAATCAATTCATTTTTAATTAGCTTACCACAAAAATTCCATTAAATTTAAATAAATAGACATGGCAGGAGTTCTCCAAGGCACAGCAGGCTCCATTTAAAGAATTCTCTTTGAGTTCGTTAGGTTGGTCTTTAATCAGTTTGTCGTCCAAGTCCTTGTGTGGCCCAAGCAGGCTCCTGGGCTGCTAATAAATAGTAATGGAAGCTTCCAGGATCTCCCAGATGAGTCCCAACCATCTGGCCACGATGCAGGGGTTCAGTGCTGGAACTGATGTCTCCTGGCAGGTAGCGGCGAGTGGGTCATTTTTGAAGCACCTGCCTGAATCAGGACATCTTTTCACTGATTTCTCTGAGTTTTACATCTGGAAGAAGAGAGGGAAGCAAGGAAGAGCAATGCCCTGTTTTCTGCTGGTTCAGTGAGCTGAACTGACCCCTGAGAGATGTGAGAATCCCTGAGAGCTGGGAGCCACTCTGTTGCCTTGGACAGCTCTAGATTTTTGCTTTCTTAGGTGCCTTGGGGGTTTATAAGAAATCTCAGGAGGGACTTCTGACCAGAGCATGCAGTGACAGTTCAGGGGAATGACTTCCAAGTGCCAGAGGGCAGAGTTAGAAGGGATTTTGGGAAAGAATTCCTCCATGTGAGGGTGATGAGGCCCTGGCACAGGATGCCCAGAGCAGCTCTGGCTGCCCCTGGATTCCTGGCAGTGCCCAAGGCCAGGCTGGACGAGGCTTGGAGCAGCCTGGGACAGTGGAAGGTGTCCCTGCCATGGCAAGGGGTAGGACTGGACGGCTTTAAGGCTCCTCCCAACCCAAACCATTCCCTGCTTCTCTGCCCACTCACCCTGTGCTCTCCTGCACCTCTTCTCTGCTCTGCACCAGGACACGCCAGGTCCTGCCAGGGTTCCACAGGCTGATGATTTTCCAGGGACTCCAGACAGTGACCTGCAGCATTAGCCCTTCCAGAGAATCAAGAATCCAAATCGGCAGCAGTTGAATTTTTCCAGTGTGGGGGTTTGTGGGGTAGAGGTCCCCATCTCCTCCCCAGGTGTGCTGGTCCTGCTGCATCCCCTGGCTGCAGCTCCTGGCTCCAGGCTGGCACAATTCAGAGCTGAATTTTTTTTTTGCCACCACCAGATGAACCAGTTTGGATAGGGAGGAATGGGGAAGCTCTGCACAGCTCTGTGCACACAACTCTGCTCCTGTAGCACTGGAAAAGAGATTTTTCCCTGTCAAGAGTGTACAGTGGGCAGCTGGTGCCCACAGGGAGCTGACACAGCCCCTCCTGCCCTGCTGCTCCCACATCCCACCTCTGCTCCCACAAGCCACAGCCAGGGATCCCCTAGAATGGGGGTCCCGACTGTGCAGGTGTGGGGGGACACAGAGAGGGCATTAATGCACCAAGGACACTTTGCACAAGCAGTGCTCTGACACTCGGTGCACAAACCACGTGCAAAGGCACCTTTGGAGCTCATCCCACACTGGGGTTACCCCCCTTGGACCATGGGGTCAGCTTCTATCATGTTCATGTGGCCATAGACCCTCAGGCAGAGACAGTGCTTGGCACAGGGGCTTGATGAGCACATCAGCTCCTCTGATGTGAACCTGCCTTCCAGCAAGAGCTCCTCTTCAGTCTTGACCCAATTTAGCTGACAATAACAAGCTGGATCACGAGGCAGGTGTTACTGCAGGGAACTTTGTTCCTATCAGATGAAACATCCCAAGGGGAGCCAAGGTAGTGGCAGGGCAGGATGCTGGTGATCCATAGCCCCAGGGATGGAGTCAGCTCTGATGGCCATGCACAACTTCCCTTTCCCTTGTGCAAAATGCCCCACGTGCAATTTTCCAAGCCCCACTTTAATTTCTTTGGGTTAATCCTGCATGGCACCAGGGAGTTCATGAAGGAGCAACATCTGTCCTTTCCATCTGTCCTGCCAGCTCTCTGGGCCAAAGCTCTCCAGGGATGCTCTGGCTGCAGTTGCCACAACAACAGTGATGCAACAGTTTCCTCTGCACTGGGAGTCCTGTTGATATTGAGGACCTGGGGTGGCTGAGGCACCAAAGCTGTGCTGGTGCCAGTGGAGGTCCAGGCAGGATAAAGCCACTTGTGGTTGTCAGTGTCTCCCTTTTGCTTCTGGAACTGGTCTCAAACTGGATATGAGCCCAGTTTGGGAGCTTTTTCTCCCTAGGGAGACATGGCTGACACTGCTGGAGCCTCCCTCACACAGTGATGGAAGCACTGTACAAGAGCAGCCAGAGCCCCAGATTCAGCAAGGAACGAGAGGGACAAAACCAGGGGCACTGCCTGTGCCAGGCACAGCTGATGGCAGAAGAGTCACCTGCTCAGCCTCCCGGAGCAGCCCTGAATGCCAGTGAAGGTACCAGGAATGTTTTTACTGGAACACAGTGGCTCCCTCCCACCCAGCCCTTGGGAGTTCCCATCAACTCTGCTTTGCCAGGGGAAAACAAATCCAATTTGGTCCTTTTAGGCTCTGCTGGAGCTTGAATCAGCCAGTGCTGCAGTCCTGGCTGTGTCTAACCCAACTCTGCCAGAGAGCTTCTGGAGAGCCCTTGGTGCCATCCAGGGAGCCTCTGCCCTGCCCTGCCCTGGCCCAGGTCCCATGGAGGGGCTGGGGTGTCTCTGCTGCTGCCTCCCACCTCTCTCGCTATTTTTTGCCCCCTTCTTTGAGGGCAGCCGGGGCTGGGGACATCCTGGCTCCATTTCACAGGCAGAGGGAGGCAGTGCCCAGCTTTCCCCTGGCTCCGGGCTCTGCCCAGCCTCCACCTTGCCGGCCCGGCCCGCTCCAGTGTGCCATCATTTGGGACAGATTCCAAGCATTTTATCAGATGTGGAATTTGTGAGCACGAGGCAGATGTTTAACCCTCAGGCTCCATCCCCGCTGCGTCCAACCCGTATTTCAGCTGGGAATGTAGGGGGACAAAGGCTCTGGCTGGCTGGGGGCGAGGGGACCGTGCCAGCTGCACGTGCAGCGGTGCCAGACCCGAGTCACCCGCCTGGGACCCGGAGCACCCGAAGGCAGCCGCGGCACACGGAGCCTCCTGAATGGGTCCCTTGTCCCCGCAGCGCCGGCTGGCCACGTGTCCCACCCCGTGCCTGGCCCGCGGGGACACCGGCTGCCCCCGCGCCCCGCCCCGGAGCTCGCCCGTCACCCACGCCCTAATGTGGGGGTGGGACCATATGTGGGTCACCCTTAATCTAAATGTCAGCGCCCATCACCTCCACCCGAATGTGGGGCACCCATCGCCCCCAAACCAGACACCACAGACGCGTCACCCCAGCACCACACGTGGGGCACCCGTCACCCACACTGGGTGCCCGATGGGGAACCCACCGCCCCCATCCAGCCACAGTT
The DNA here is from genome assembly GCF_017590135.1 of Pyrgilauda ruficollis. Taxonomy (NCBI): domain Eukaryota; kingdom Metazoa; phylum Chordata; class Aves; order Passeriformes; family Passeridae; genus Pyrgilauda; species Pyrgilauda ruficollis. Next base: position 265,453 of record NW_024519208.1, read on the forward strand.
CACCCATCACCCAAACTCGGGGCATCCATCGCCCCCCGCACCCCCTAAGGCGACAGCCCTGCCCCCCGACACAGGTCCCCCACGCGTGTCCCCCGGCCCGGCAGGTCCCGCCGTGTCCCCCCCGTTCTCCCGGGCCGCAGGCGCCACCTCGCGGGGACGAGCAGGGACCGGCGGAGCGGGGTCTGTACCGGGGCAAGGCGGACACCCCCACACCGGCACCCCAAAACGGGCACCCCTGCATGGGGCATCTGGATATGGGACCCCAATAAGGGCACCGCACCCCGGGTACCCCGGCAAAGACATTCCAACACAGGCACCCCAATATGGACACTGGGGCATGGGGCACCCCAATGTGATTCACGCCAAAAAGGGGCACCCCAAAATGGGCATCCTGCCGCGGACACCTTGGCATAGGGACTGCAACATGAGGCAGCCCAATATGGGCACTCCAGAACGGGCACCCCAAAACAGGCATTTTGTCACGGACACCTTGGCATGGGCACCGCAATATGGGAGCACCCCAATATGGGCGTTCCAGAACGAGCACCCCAAAATGGGCATCTTGTCCCGGACATCTTGGCATGGGGACTGCAATATGGGCCCAGTTTGGGCACTCCACTATTGTCACCAGGGGCAGGACACCCTGGCACAATTATCCCATGCTGAGCATCAAGGACAACCCTACATGGGACACCCCAAACAGGGAATTCTGACATGGGCTTCCCAGCAAAGACATGCCAGCACAGGTGTGCCAATATGGGCACCCAGGCATGGGGCACCCCAATGTAGGCACCCCAAAATTGGCATCCCAAAACGGGCATCGTGTCACAGACACCTCAGCCTGGGGACTGCAACATGGGGAACCTCAATATGGGCACCCCAAAACAGGCACCCCAGTGTTGTCACCTGGGGACAGGGCACCCTGGCTCAGTCACCCCATCCTGAGTGTCCCATAAAGGACACCCCAAAAAGGGCATCCTGGCAAGGACACTCCAACACAGGCACCCCAATATGGGTACCCAGGCATGGGACACCCCAAAACAACACTCCAAAATGGATATCCTGTCCTGGGAACCCTGGCTGGACCCTTGGAGGCTGAACAGCCCCAATTTCATGTTTCTTTCCTTCAATTTCACGTGTCTTTCCTTGTGATTTACCTGAAAATCACAATTAACATAACCAAGAACAACCACTTTAAACATCGTTGGGATGTGAAAGCCACAGAGTGCTTTGAGTGCCAGGAATGGGGAGAAAGCTCTTGGAAGCACTGCCACGGGGGCAAAGCAAAAAAAGCAGCTCAGACTCAGATCCATCGGGGACGTGATGGCCGGGATTGTGTTTTCCCACTGACACTGGGACTCAGCAGCTCCTCACAGAGCTCTCCCAAGGCACAGCATTCCATAGGGATACTCTGTCAGTGGCTGGAGAGGGAAAGTTACTTTCCTGGGAATGCTGCCCGTGTAAGTGCAACAGGGAAAACAGGAGGTGGCGTAATTTATTTAAAAAACATAATAATAAATATCTGAGCTGCAAAAGCCAGCAAGGACGAAAGCTAGGAATTTTAAGATTTAGGTATCACCGATGGCAGCAATTAGGTTTAAAGCAATGCTCTTAATTAAAGGTGATCATAAGGGGATTCCAAACCCTTCAGCATTCGCAGGAAGAAGAGTGAAAAAGTCAATTGTGTCCCAAATTCAATTTTTAAGGCTGAACTAAGTCAGGCTGCCTCAGGAGGAGAAATCCTTGGAAATTCAGTCGGGATGGATCAAGTCTTGAGTCCAAATCCATCTGTAGGAGGTGTTCCCACACCTCGGGGTGCTGCATCTCCCAGCCTGGGCTTCCCTGCCTGGCGGTGTGAGGGTGTGACAATGTGATAGTGTGACAAAGTGACGGTGTGACAGTGGCTGAGCTCCACTGCAGAGGGCTGGGTTAAAACAAGGGATTTTCACAAGGTTTTTTGGGGATCCCCTCAGAGAGCAGCTCAGTCAGAGGAAGGGGGACAGTGTGGGGACAGTGACAGCACAGGTGGGGACAGCCAGCCCTTCCCAGCCACAGCCTCATCCTGGTAGCTGGATGTTCTCCATACCATGAGGACTCCAGCAAACACAACTCTTCCCTTTGACTTTTTCCCTTAAAAAGGGAAACCTCCTGCCTAGGGGCTGATGTGTGCAGCTATTTCTGAACAAAACCAACAAAACCCCCGAGCTGGGCTCCTCTCTCTGCCCTGGGGCCAACACAAACAGGCTGCAAAGCCCAGGCTGAAGGCAGAGAACAAAGGGAAAAACACTGGGAGCAAGAGAAATCCTTTTCCTTCCCCTGTTGTGCAGCTGCTCAGAATCCCAGGTGGATCTTGGCAAGGTCATGTCTCCTTTTTGTTTGCAAGCTCCTTTCTCTTTAGTTTCCTCCTTTCCTTGATGCTGGAATCCTGCTCTGGGGATGAAGATGGGGTGGGAAAGCAGCTCCTGTACATTTTGTTTTCCCTCTGCTGTTTCCTGTCACCACCCACCTGCAGTGGGGACATAGCACCCACGGGTAGGGGCTCGTCAGGGGTGTGGGCACGTGGATAGAGGACAAGCTGTGGTCACAGGGACACCAAACCACTGCCCACTCTGTGCCCACATGTGTGAGAACACTCACAAAGCTCCATGTCCACTTGGTTATCACCCATCACCTCACCTGTCACCTGTCACAGCCCTCCCACACCGACATTGGTCACCTGGGGCAGTGGGTGATGGTGTTTAGTGGGTGCTCAGGTGTGGCAGCCTGTGGAGCTGCATCCCCAATACAGACATGGCCCAAAATTTGGCTCTATTGACTGTGTAGCCACTGCTGACACTCACGGGCAGAGGGGAGAGGTGCAGCTCTGCCAGCCCCACTCTGTGGGATCCCCATCCCGTGGAGGGACCTGCAGCCCCACGGTGGGATCCCCATCCCCATGAAGGTACCCTTGAACCCACGGGGGAACTGTCAGCCCCAGAATGGACCTGCAGACCCATGGAGGTGTCTCCATCCTTACGGAGAGTTCCCCAGCCCCAGGAGTGACCCCCGGCCCCATGCAGGAACTCTCAGCCTCAGAAAGAACCCGCAGGTCCACGATGGGACCCCCATCCCCATGGAGGGACCCCCATCCCCAATGACGGCTCCCCGTCCCCACCGAGGGATCCCGTCCCCACGGGAAGACCCCAATCCCCATGAAGGACCCCCAGCCTCAGGGAGGGAGCCCCATGCCCATGGGGGACCCCCATTCCCACGGAAGGATCCCTGTCCCGCCCGCGCTGCCACGTGGGACCCGCGGGAGCGCCCAGCGGGGGGTGTGGCCAATAAGGGGCGTGGCCCCAGTGGGGGCGTGGCCAGCGCTGGGACAGGGACAGCGGTGGCAGCAGCGACGCGGCTGTCGCGGGGCGGGGGGGATGAACCCCAGAATAGTTCAAGTTTGAGTGACCACACCGGGCCATCAGCTCCGACCTTCCTGCTCCGGCAGGGCCATCCCGGAGCACAGGGCACAGGATTGTGTCCAGACGGTTCTGGAATGTCCCCAGTGAGGGAGACCCCACACTTTCCCTGGGCAGCAGTGCTTGGTCACCTGCACAGCAAAGAAGTTCTGCCTCACGTCCAGGTGGAAGCTCCTGGGCATCGGCTCCTGCCCGTTGCTCTGGTGCCGATGCTGGGCCCCACGGGGCAGAGGCTGGGCCCTGCTCTGAGCCTCCCTGCAGGCACACAGGGCTCAGGGCCCCTCTCACCTGGCTCTGCTCTGGAGGCTGAGCAGCCCCAGCCCCCAGCGTTCCTCGTACGAGAGGTGCTCCAGTCCCTTCATCATGTCCACAGCCCCCACGGGCCCACTCCACGTCTCGCTGATCCCGAGGAGCCCAGAGCTGGACACAGCACTCCAGCTGAGCCCCAGCAAGGCTGAGGAAGGGGCAGGAGCAGCTGCCATGTCCTACCACCGATGCTTCTCCTAACACAGCCCGGGATCCCACCGGCCTCTTGGCCCCTAGTTCAGGTCTAGCAGCTCATTAAATACTCAGTGTTTGCTCCAAGCTCTTCCAGGGTTGGGGTTTTCTGTCCTGCGTGTGCAGGTTTGTTGTTTCCATCCCATGGGATGAGAGGGGCAGGACTCCCCTCCCGAGCCTGAATCCTCCCGAGGGGGCGACTGAGCGTGGCTTGGGAAGAGTGGGCGGGGCCAGCACGAATTAGTGGGCGGGGCTTTGCTGAAGGGGTGGGGCGGGGCGGGCTCGGGGCGCGATCAGACACCTCGAGGGGCGTGGTCTGGGCGCAGTAGGCGGGGCTGGAGAGCGGCAGTGAGATGGGTAAGAGGCGTGGTCAGAGAGGGAGGGGGCGTGTCTGGAGAGCAAAGAGGCGGGCAGACAGGGCAGGAGCGTGGTAAGAGGGCGTGTCCAGACAGTTGGAGGCGTGACCAATGTGACTGGGGCGTGGCTGGAGAGAGGCGAGGCGGGCGGGGGAGCCAGGACCGTTCCGGGGGCGTGGCCAGACGGAGGCGCGGCCCGGACGGAGTGGGCGGGGCTGGAGAGCGGCACAGCGGACGGTGTTGGCCCGGGGGCGTGGTCGGTCGGTCGGGGCGTGGCCATGTCGGGGGCGTGGTCGAGCCCTCAGCTGACCGGCCGCCATTTTGTCGGTGCCGGAGCCTCAGCGCCGCCTGGAGCAGTGCCCGCGGCCGGGGTCGCCTGTGCCCGCCCGTCCGCCAGGGCAGCTCCGCCCGTGCCCTCCCGCTCCCCTCGGCATGTGAGCGCCCCGGCACCGCTGCTCTCACCCGGCTCGAGCGGCAGCAGCACCGCGGCGGCCCCCCCGGCCGGGCCCGGCCCCTCAGCCCGGCGCAGGCCCCGCCGCCGCCGCCGCCATGGCGCTGAAGATGGTGAAGGGCAGCATCGACCGTATGTTTGACAAGAACCTGCAGGACCTGGTGCGCGGCATCCGCAATCACAAGGAGGATGAGGTGAGGGGACCCTTCCCCGCGCTCCGGCCTGGGGATGTCACCGCTGGCCGCTGGGGCCGTGTCTGGGAAGGGAATGTTGGCTTGGGAAGGGGGAAGCGGGAGTCAGAACGAGGAAGGTGACGCTGGGGTGTGGGGCAGGAGGGACAGGCTGGGTGAGAGCAGGAGAGCTAATAAGGGAGGGTCATGCTTGGTGCTCACCTTTGCATTCAGTGTGTTGTGGTGTTGAGATCTGTGATATACATACGGATATGTATATGCACACGCAAATGTATACATTATTATGGAGGAATAATATAGAGGAATTCCTTCCTCTCCAGCCCTACAGTCACGTGCTGTAGTCAGCTATGTATTCTTCACCCTGAAGCTGTTATGCAGGAGAAGTAAGCTCCTAATTCAGCTTTCAGACCATTCATGTTTAGGATCTCCTGACTGAAACGTCCTTCTCTCAGAGCTTTTCTAGGCAGCAATCAGTTCTCCGTGTTGGCCTGTTATCCACTCTTGTGTGAGAAGCACGTGATCAGGAAATTAGTATAGGTGAAATAATTAGTCATCAAGAACGTGTTATGTGAGACTCCACAGTGAAGTGTCACATGGTAATTGAGAAGTAACGGGCCCCAATGTCATTTATGTTCATCTTCAAGTAACTCCTGAAGCCTGAGAAGCTTTCTTAATGTTGGTCTAACAGCTGGGCTTTGCTGGTGTGGTGGGGGGTGGCTGTGGAGTCAGTATCAGCTATCAAAAGCTGAAAAGTTGTAAACATGTAACTAAATGAAGAACTTTACTAGGAAAACTGTTCTTCCTTGCTGCTGCTATTGAATTGAAACAAAAAATACAACTTCTAAAATCTCTGTGAAGCTGCTTGTGCACAGGACAAGGGGTTGTTTAGTAGTGAGAATACCTGGAAAATTTCTGTTTTTAACAGAATATGCTGAGTTGGAAGGGACCAACCAGGATGATTGAATTTATTTCAGCATATGTTAAATTTGTGGTATTGGTTTGTTGGCAGAGGAAGGCAGGGCTGCTGTGCAGTGCCCTGAAAAATGTGGGAAACACCATGAAGTGGCAACAGCAAATTTGTATGGAATTTATGAGCCTAGTGTGTTCTGCCAGAGCAGGACCTGGTGAGCAGTATTCTTATGGTGCTCCTCCAATGTGTTGTGTTGCTTTTAGTAAATCTGCTTTATTCCTTTGTGCATAGGACAGAGAGTGTTTCATCAGCTGTCAAAGCCCTGAGGATCCTCCTGGTGAAGGTCCAGGCCTTTGTGGCACCAGTTCTTTGAGAAGAATTGAATGGTTTTTCTAAAATAATTTTGTGACAAACAGCTTCATAAAGAGAATTGTGAGCCACACTGAGCTTGTGTTCAGTCTGTGAGAAGAGATGGTTAAAATGCATTGGCTTTGGTGCCCTTTGGAGTTAGGGAAAAACATTCCTTGGACAATTTTGTAGGGCTCTGTGTACTTGTAGGAAGCTGTTACTGGGGTATGTGCACACTCTGGGATTCAGTGAGGTCAGAGCAATCTGTTGTCTCAGAACAGTTGGGCTGCACCATGATGGGATTTTAAACTCTTCAGTTTGGAGTACAAAAGGTGAGATTTTGAGATAGATAACTATAGGCATAATTCCTTTTTATAGCCTCATGAGCACACAAAAATTAAAGCCCATACCAGGATGCGTTCAGCTGATTAAGACATTGCACTGGTAAAACCTGTGTGTTTGGGAATCCTTCAAACATTTATCTTAATTCCAGAGAGTGGCTGCAAGTCCAGGAAAGGACTGTGCCTTTTCCTGGCTCAGCTGGAGAGAGCTGTAAACCTGCTGTTGAACTGTTGGGTGTGGATTCAGTGCTTTCCAGGCAGTGGCCAGGGACATTGGCTAATTTTCAGGTGATGTTACAAAATCAGAATGCTGTTTTAGAGGAACTAGCTGCAGAAATTCTTCTTCTTTTCCCTACAGTGTTTCCATTGGTCATTGTATCTGTTGAATGTTGCTCCAGTGCTGTAGTTCAACCAACATTTGTGTGTCTCAAGATAAGTGTCTAAGCCTAAGACAGGCACTCTATCCTGTTCAGAAAAGCAAATTTGTTTAAAACAAACAGTGTGCTTTAGTGGGGAGGATATTGGCTATTGGTCTTGGCTCAACAGGAGTTTCTCCAGGAAGAGTTGTCTCTGGAAAGTAGCTACTGTGGTTGTTAAATAGCAATGATATGAAGAGAAATGAAGGCAAGATTGTTGTTTTGACTTCTGATTTACTTGTGCTTTTTGCAGTAGGTTAGTTTATTTACATGTCTCGGGTTTTGTGTTTTGGAATTTAATCACATGGAAAAATCTGCCATCACTTATTCCCTCATCTCTCTGGGCAGTCTCTCCTGGTAGATCTGAGATGGAAAGTTTTATTCCTTTTTACTTCTTACACAGGTATCACATGAGCATATCTGGTATTTCACAGCCCATCGAGGCTGTAGGAGTGCTTGACACCCCAGTTCACAGTGGGTTTCTCAGTGCAGTTCTTTGACAGCCCCACTGTCTTCTTGCTTGGTGGGTTTGTGTTCTTCCTATGTTGCTGTGACCCTAAATCTCACACCTCAAGTGTGTCCTGAAGTCAGAGCAGGCCACATCTCTTCATTGATGATATTTGGGTGCTCCTCAGCTCCTTAGAGGAGCTGAGAGTGCTGGAGGCTGCCTGGCCCTCAAGCTCACAGCCTCTGCAGTGTGTTAATTCCCTGTCAGAGGCATTTCCGTTGTGTGACCCATTTATTTTGCGTTTAAAACACTGAAACTGAAGGGATGGACTCCCCCAAGGATGCGAGGTAGGCGAGAGGAGGTGGTTAACACAGTCACTGCTCTGTGCAGGCTCAGTGTCCATTTCCGGTGTTCTGGGGAGTGCTGGAGCTGCCTGGTCCTTCTGCAGGGAGGTGCTGTGTGCAAGGAATGAGGTGGCAGAGCAGCATTAGCTCCCTCCCAGCTCTGACACGTTGTGTTTACTTTCCAACAGATGCTTTCGTTCCTGTGGTGTTTCCCAGCACCAACTCAAAGCCAGACTTGATCCTACTGCGTTTTCCTGACTTTTCACTTCCAATACCTCATTCTCTCCCTTTCATTTGGAAAAGGGATGCTTTTGCTAATGGAAGTGGTGTTTTTCAGCAGTTATTAGATGGTTTTGTATGCTGTGGAGTAACTTCTCCTACTTTGTGCCTACTGCCTCGGGACTGCTCCACAGCATGCTCAGGAGAGGAAGGCCTTGTACCACAGGCTGTTAAAATACACTGGATTTTTGCCAAGATAGTCCAAACTGATAAATTTTATCTGTTCTCCTAAATGTGCAGTAAGGGACAGGATATTTCTCTGATGCTGTTTGGCCCTTGCACAGTGTTTTTCATTCACAGTTAAAAGTTTGTTTTTCCCAACAAGGAAGCTCCTGTCAGATGCTGATGTGAGATGTTCCTGTAGAAAACTGAAATGATTAAGTAACAGAAAAAGGTATTAATGAGTATGCTTAGGCTCATTCAGACAGTAGCTGTCTATTTCAGGTGTCTTTGATTTGCTGCAGAACACTTAAGGAGAGAGAAGGGATTTAAAAAAGTCCTGTACTAAATATCTTTGCACCTCTCTTATAATGTGAGAAGATTGTCCCCCTCTTTTCTCAGAGACTCTGCTGTGTGTGCCTTTGTGTTTTTGGTAATTGATACTTTCAGGAAAAATCATATCGAAAAATTCACATTTTCCTGTCTTTGGTGTTGGGTGATAAGTATTTCATTGCTGGTTTGCACCCTGAACTGTTTCAGAAGAGTGAAAGGAGCAATCAGTGCTGCTGGTTGGGAAAAAACTTCAGTTACTAATATAATGCTAAATGGGAGGAGTGTTGTGTGTCATGCTGTGCAATGTGTGGTTTACTGTCAGCTCAGGCTTTCCAACCTGCCAGTGGCTTCTTGCCACTTACTGAGTGTTACCCGAGGACAGGGCATTTGTAGTGTTAAAATAGCTTTTTTCCCCCTAAATAAAGGGCTGCTGTGTTCCCCTGCTGATTTCCAGCTTCTTCTGACACATTTTCAGGTGAAACGATGTGGAGAGTTTTGAGGAATCTTTTCATATCACAAAACTCTTCTGGGCTCAGCCTGCCCTCAGTGAGGCTGAAGGCCTCCTTATGCTGTGGCTTCTGACGGCCTGGCCTCAACCACTGGTGCAGTATTAGTATTTGATGGCAAAGGATATGGGATGGAACATAATCAGGGAATTTTGAGGAATGCTAAGCAGCTTGTTGGTGCCTGACAGAACAGACCGACTGCTGGGCAGTGCAGTTCATTGATGACAGACAGCTCTTTCAGGCACTGCTGCTCGATCAGTTACTGTGTGTCATATACGTGTTGGTATCTTTGAAGGCAGCTCATTATTCCACCCACTTCCAAGTGGATCTAGAGTTGCTATTGTTAATTCTTCCTGCGTGTGAATCACTGCAAAAGACAGAAGCAGAAACAATACACAAAGAGGGTTGGATAAGGACCTCACAGCACTTGGTGAGAAACCAGTCTGGGACTGGCCTGCAAGGCCCAGTGTGACCTGTCCTGCCTTACCTGCTGTGTCACGGCCACAAAGGGCCTGGAGCATGGCACATGAGCCAAGATGTGGGCTTGTTCTCCTGTGATTACAGGCAGGAGCAGCTGAGGCTTTGCATTAGTGCTGCCTTTCATTAGCTTCTTGCTTTCCCCTGTATTAAATATTACTTAATTGACTGTGGCATAAGTGGGGATAATAGCTTTGTTCCCAGTCCTGATCGTTTTATAGCTGCCTCTGCTGAGGGTTTGAAATGCTCCAGACAGATCTGTGCTGGCACATGTGGAAGTAAATATTGTGCCCAGGCAGGTCCAGGGGATAGGAAGAGCTGTCTGGTACCTAAGAAATGGAGTGACCACCCACTGTTCTTTTGGTGAGGCCAGGGGAAAAGCAGCCAGAGAAATCAAAGTAAAATATGGATACAGATTACATTTCTGCACTGTGATCAACTGCAAAGAGTTGTTTATTTGGCACTTTTTGTGGCAGATCTTTGTCCAGGTGCTAAGTGCAGAAAATGGGATTTTTTGTGGTTTCTCTCCATCAGTGTCATTGAAAGTGACTGAAAACCTCTTCCTCCACAGTGTGAGTTAGTGATGGCATTTGTGTACAGACAGCACCTTTAGGTTTTTCACTTGAAAGAGTTCTTGGGAGTACATCCTGTTCCTGGTGCCCTATGAAGGGCAGTGTTACATGACAGGCACCAGAAAGAACCAAGTCATGGGACCAATTACAAGGAAGCATTTGTGTTCATTGGGTTATTAAAAACTGCTGATCATTCACACTGAGAAATTGAAATGCTTCATTATCTAAGGGGGAGTCTGCTAAAATCCAGGTGTCAGGAAGCATAAGAATATCTGAATAGGGTAAAAGTTGCAGAAAATAACATTGATGGTAGTAGTTTTAGTAGCTCAGAAAGATGATTGAGTGGATTTTTTTAAATAAGAAGCAAATGTTGAAAGTAACTGAAATAAGTGAGCCCTGTTGTATCCTGAATGTAACTGGGTATTAGAAATGTTTGGTTCCTGCCAGCCCCCCCTCAGTCACTGCCCAGCACAGTCAGTTTGTAAACCTCATAGTTGAGTGCTGTTTTTTGTATTAGCTGTTTCTTTTTTGTTGTTACTTCCATGATGACCGAGGTGTTCAAACCTGACAACTTCTGCTGAGAAATCCCTGTGTTGGAAGCTGTATAAATGGAGGGAGGTGTCAGTGTGGGAATGTTGAAACTTTCTTCTGGTTGGCTCAATGTGTGGCAAAGCTGTATAAAATATATTACTCCAAATGGATCACTGTGTTAATCAGCTTCAGCCTTGAGAGTGGATGTTTGTTTAGTGTGAGTGGTGTGATTGTACAGCAGGGAGGAGGTGAACAAACTTACTTTAATTACACAAATATTTGTGCTGAATTTAAGAAGTCAGGAATGGCCATGAACCGTCTTTTTCATTGTCCTCCTTACCTTTCCATAACTGCACAGTGTTCACAGCTGTGCATGAATCAGTGTTAGAGCTTTGTAGTCCTTTCAGTGTTACATTTGTATTTGGTATTAATACGTCATTAAGCATATTTTTTTGGTTTCTCCCTGAACTACTTCAGTCATCTGAGTCTCAGCAACAATAGCTACTTTAGTTTCCCTGGAGGAAGTGACTGCTTCCTATGCACCCAACAAAGCACGTGCTTTGATGAAGCCTGCCTTTATCAGAGCCTGAAACTGCACAGAGATGTCTGGAACAAGCAAGTTGAAAAATCTACTGTAAAAACACTTGCATAGCTTTTTACATAGTAATGTAAAAATAAAACTTTGGGTACATCTTGTATTTGCAAGGATGAGCACTTTTATCTGACACATCTCTCCAGGCTTAAAAGTTGTCTGCTCGGATATGGCTTAGACAGCACAAACCCCTGAGGATTGTTTAATTGCTGTGCAATTAAATTAACAAATACTGTGATCAGACTGGAGATGTGCTTATATTAAGTGACTGATCAGACTGGAGATAATTAAGGGACATCTCTAGACCCTTGCTGCTGCTGCCTCTTACTGATTTACCGGTGTTTGGCGCTTGCTGATTGCCACTTTCCTGATTCCTTAGGTGCCAGCAGTGATCTTGGCCTTGCCCACCTGGGAGGGCGGCTTGCTGATTGCCACTTTTCCTTGGGTGCCAGCAGTGATCTTGGCCTTGCCCACCTGGGAGGGCAAGGTTGGTTCATGTGAAATCCTGAATTGGCTTTGAGTAAACCACCAAAGAGGAGCTGTCCATGGGAGACTGCCAGAACACCCCAGTGCTTGGAGGGGTGCTGCAGATGCTTGGAGTCACTTTGGACAAGCAGCTGCAGCTCTACAGCTGTTTCTTTCCTGCAACCCAATCTTTGTGTTACAAACCTGTTCAGAAGATGCTGTGTGTTTTTCTGCCATGCCTTAAGGGGCTGTAGTGGTTGGTCTGGAGTTGGATATCTGCCCTGAAATTGGTGCACAGTACTTGCATAGATAGCATTTCTCTTTTCTAGAATAAGGTTCAAAGGTTTTAATTGGCTTATGAGTCACTTTAGGATGGATGTGTGCATGCACCATTCCAGAATTCAGTTGGTAAGTGTGTAACTTCAGCAAACATTAACAAAAGGAAAAACTGTAAACCTACTTTTTGCATTCTCTCCTTGTGTTGCTTGGCCAAGGAGTCTTGTGACCTCACTGTGCTTGTACCAGACAAGGGGGCAGTGGGTAATGCATCATGTTTCTAATAAATAATATAAAAGTCTGCTGCAAATGAACCAGCAGAAACTCATGCCTCTGGTGTTGTCACTCAGAACATTGGGCTGGGATCTTAAGCCTTCCTCAGGATGAGCCAGTAAATCCCTGGAAAGCTGGGTACCAAGGACAAAACTAAGGCATGTTAAAACATGTACAGCAATGCTGTTTATCAACAGCTGAATGAAAGATAAGCTTGGCTTTCTGAAAATGCCTTTCAGTTTCCTGAGCCCTTTGTTGCAGCTGAGTGCCCTGTGTGCTGCTGGACTCAGGCTGTGTAAACCCATCAAGATGAACATTGTGCAGCTTCCCACTCAGTGCTGATCCTCTCTTCTGCTCTCAGCTGCTTTGCCATGGTTTTGGTGAAGTTACTTGTGAGGAGCATGTGTGAGAGCACATGCCTTGGAATTCTTTCTATCCAGCCGTGGAGTAGCTTTAACAAAAGATCCTGTTATTTATCTCAAATAGCTTTTTCTGCAGTAGTTAATACGGTATTTTAATGGAAATTAGTAGGTTGATCTCTACTGCTGAGTCCAAGTCAGTAGAAAGCAGCACATTTTGCTCTTTAATGCCCTTGTCTGTTACTTCAGTTGATTCATTCAGTACAACGTGGTACAGGTACTGCAAAAGCCAGACGTGTTCTCTGACTGCTTCAGTGCTGTTTGATATCAAGTGCTGCTTTTGGGGGTTTGAGAGAATCCTGGCAAGTGATAAATATTTCTTCCCAGCCTTCTTTCCGAGGCAGCTGATCTGTGCTGTGAATGGGATCTGCTGCTTGAAGCATGAACAGATCTGGAAGTTCCTTCACCTCCGCAAGGTGTTTTGGGGTGTGAGTGCCTTTGGTGCTGAGCATCGTGGTCATGTTAGGAAGTTTCAGCAGTGGGCATCTTCCTCTCATGTGAGACCATCATGTGCTTGTGCTCGGCTGATCTCATGGAGTTCATCTCAAAGTCCTACCAAAAATTGATAAATCCTATAGTGCTTAAAACAGAATAAATGTTCTATTTTGTGCTTATTTATTTTTATGTTCTAAGTATTCCAAACATTTGTTTTACCGTGGTGTAGTTCAGACATATCAGAAAATGTCTTGCTTCTTGTGGCATTCACCGTTAATAATTCTTTCCTTAAAACACTGTATTTAACCCTGGAAGTGCAAGAGAAATAACAACTAATGTTCACTGACATTTTGCTCTTTCATGTGGATGGAAGCACTTGGATGTTGCAGTGACAGGTTGAATCTCAAATCAAGTGCATTTGGTTTGCTGGACTGCAATCTGAAGTGGTGGGAATGTGAGTTTGCCTTCTCTTGAGTTTAGAAGGTGGTTTATGGCTGAGATGAAAATACAGCTTCTTAAAGAGTACTGGAAATTAGTAGTTTACGTGATTGAATTTAATGTAAAGGTTCTGCAGTGATCTCCATCCCAATTATTGGTGTGTTCCTGTCAAGTAATGACAGAAAGTACAGCATGGAGAATCATATTTCTTAGGAATGTAATTGTTGTACAGATTAGTGACTTTTTTAACTTCACATACTACTTGCTTGAGAAAGATAAGTCTTTTGTGAGCATCTTTGAAATTGTCAGCAAACCCCAAGTTCTGTCTTGGCTTGGAATAAAGCTTTAGTGTTTTTCAAAGTTAAGTCAAAAAACATGGCTGGAAAATGAAAAATCCTATAAAATGGCATTTTTGGCTTCTTACCATGACCCACTCTCCCCTTCCTCCTTCCATTTAGAGGAGACTGTGTCTTTGATTCATGATTCCTTCTTTCTTGTTTTAGCCACTCACAATCATTTAAATGCACATATTTTCTAGGTGAGATCTTGGAATTCTTGAGGAATTTGGGCTTGTTTTAAAAAACAGCTTGTGTATTTTGTTAATGGGTATAAAATATTCCATCTTCTCGTTGGTGACATACTTAGAGAAAAGCAGTTGTGACTGTGCTGTTCTCACAGCTCTGTTGGGTATTCTCTGCTCACATCTGCAGGCGGCACTTGGGTTTTAGCTGGGCTGCTCCGGGCGTGTTCCTGTAATTCTCCTTGGGAGAGAAACAATTACCAGAGTGGTTGCTATAGCACTTCATTAAGGACCCTTTCCACCGAAGCAGGGAAGGCTCCTTTCCCATTTGGCAGCCTAGCAGGAATAAAAGAGAGCCTCAGCTCCTTGCCTGCTGCTCTCAGAGCCTTCAGCTCTGCTAGTGGCAGGCAGCTCTGCCCCTGCTCCCACCCTTCCTCCTGCGAGGGTTCCTGTGCCTCATGGCTCTGCCTGAGGGGCTGCCTGAGCATTGCCTGGCTCCCTCAGAGCCATCTGGCTGGGCACATCCACAGGTCTGTAAATGTTGGAGCTTAGAAATGCTCCTCAGTCAACTGGCCAGGATGTGAGCCATCAACACAAAACTGCAAATTGTACTGTCACAGATTTAGTAAGGAATTAATAGCTAAGAAATATATTGATATTGTAATGAATACTGGGAGCATAAATGAACTCTGGGCACTGCTGAGGCCCTGTCTTGAATCCTGGGGTCAGGTTTGGGCCCATCCTGGTAAGAAAGACAGTGGAGGGCTGGAGTGTGTCCAGAACAGGGACTGGAGCACAAGTGTGATGCGGAGCAGCTGAGAGAGCTGGGGGTCTCAGCCTGGAGAAGAGGAGGCTCAGGGGGAACCTTGTGGCTCTGCACAACTCCCTGTCAGGAGGGGACAGCCAGGGGAGTTGGGCTCCGAGGGAACAAAGGGACAGGACACGAGGAAACTGTTTCAAGCTGTACCAGGTGAGGTTTAGATTGGATATTAGGAAAAATTGCTCCATGGAAGGGGTGGTCAGGCATTGGAAGGGGCTGCCCAGGGGCAGTTGTGAAGTCACTGTCCCTGGAAGTGTTAAAAAAAAATGTGTGGATATGGCATTTGGGGCATGTTCTAGTGATGAGCATGGCAGTGCTGGATTAACAGCTGTTGAACTTGTTGGTCCTAGAAGGCTTTTCCAACCTCAGTGATGCTGTGATTCATGGGACCTCAAAAGCGTAAAGGAAAAGCATTTAAGGAAAAACAGAGCTACTTCTATCCTGGGAAATATTTGGTTTTAATTACCACACTAGGAAATTCCTGTATTAGAAGGATTTATGCAAAGACATAATCGGTGCTGGGCAAGATACCCATATTTTTTTGCTGTGTCAGTATGTAAATATTAAGGGGTTTTTTTTCTTCCAAATATTTAGGCCTTGCTGAGTGACTAGAATTTTTTTCATTTCATCAAGTGGTTGTTGTCCCTTTTGCTGTGTGGTGTGACCCCACTGAGCAGCTGTGGGCTGCAGTGGGGGCTGTGGGTGTGGGTCAGTGGGAAGTGCTTTGGTGCAGGTCGCTGTGCCCAGGTCAGGGTTGCACAGCCAGAGCCTCACTAAGGATCTGCTCCCGCCTCCGGGTTCCCTCCCAGTTCTGTGGGTGTGAAATGTGGCAGTAGATCCAGCTGGGCGTGGTGCTTGGCTTTCAGATTTAGGAGGGAGGCTGAATAGATCAGTTTTCCTCATATTGCTCATTCATGGCAGTGCCGCTCCACAGGATTAACAAAAAGTTAATACCTGCTGATCCTGTAAAGCTTTCTATATATAGTGCCTGCCGTTCCTTGGAGTGTTTTGGGATTTGAAGTACAGCTGTTTCAGAAGGACTTCTTTCTGCTCTCTCTAATCCCTTTTTTCAGTTGCAGATCTGATTCTGAGTTCTGTAATATGCTTTTCCAGAAGCTGGACTAACTGGTAGGCAGGGATTGCCTGTGGGATGCTGGGGCTGGTGGCTCTGGAGCCTGTGTTCAGCTGTGCCAGGCTGGGCACTACTGAACTTCTCTGTACTCTATTTTTTTCCACCTCTCCTGTTCATACAGTGGTTTGTGCTCAGCTCTGAAGAGGTTGCCAGGAAGATGAAGCTAATGTTTGAATAGTGTGGGGATAGATGCAGTGGGAAATAAGTGAGGCTTTTGGTTATGGATGTAAAGACTGAGAACCTGTGTGTCAGTGTCCTTCTGCCCTGAGAACCATCACTGGCCTCGCTGCCCAGGATGCGGCAACAAGATACACACGTGAAGGATTCTGTGACACTGTTCCAGTGTGCTCTTCTGTGAGCATAAAATATTCAAGGCCAAGTACAATATATTTGTGGATCAGTTGCATGTTGTGTAAGTAATTCTTTCAGAATTTTTAATGAAGTATTTTCTACCCTCAGAAATTCTTTTTTAGTTTATACTCAAGAGTTTGAACTTCCCATGTGAGTTGTCAGGACCTGAATAACTCTCAGGTGAAGGGTTTACAATCCCAAAGCTGCTCTTGGGTAAAGTCACCTGGTCACTGTGTTAAGTGTTTGGGGGTGATGGCATCTCCAGTTTTGGCAGTTGTGATCCACTCACCTGTATCCAAGGAGAACAGAAGGGATCTGCTTACAGGAAAGGGTTGTTTGGTGTTTACAGTGCCCTTCTTTAACAGGAGAATTCCCACTGTAAGGATAGTATTTCTATCCCAAACACAGGCATTTAGGAATAGCCTAAATTCCTTCAAGTTCATTCATGTGTCTTCTAAACACCCCCAGCTCTGCCAGCCTGGCTCCAGAGCAGAGGGGCTCCAGCCCTGGCAGCATCTCCGTGGCCTCCTCTGGCCTGGCTCCAGCAGCTCCACGTCCTCCTGCTGCTGTTCCCCAGGGCTGGGGCAGCTCTGCAGCTGGGCTCTCACCTGAGCACAGGGGCACAGGGGCAGAATCCCCCCTGCCCTGCTGCCCACGCTGGGGGCTCAGCCCAGCACAGGGGGGGTTTCTGGGTCAGTGCCCATGGCCGGGGCAGGCTGAGCCTCTCACCCACAACACCCCAAGTCCTTCTCCCCAGGGCTGATTTCCATCCATTCTGCACCTGCTGTTTCTAGCAGCAAGCTTTTGTGACTTGAATAGTGTCACTCCAGGATATTTGTAAAAGACTAAAAAATGGTTGTATCAATGCACAAAAATTAGTGTAAAGTGGAAAAATGTTGATTAAAGTCAGGCCACTAGGCACTTCTATGCTGAAAATATAATTTTGGAGGAAGGTGGTGGTATTCAGGCAGGGATTAGGTAATCTGGTTCTGACCTGGTTCCTCTGGCAGTTAGGAATGTGAAATACCCTGGTGCATGAATGGCTTTGAAAAGAGAGATTATATATTTGCATTTAGATTTTCATGATTCCTGTAGCAGATGCCTTCAGTACTTAATTAATTGTGAACTGGAAGAATCTTTGGCTGAGCAAGTTCTGCTTATAAAGTAAAATCTGTACAGATAATTTAAAATCACATGTTTGCCACATCCTTCCCACAAGCACAGATGTGATTGCTTGGAAAGATGTGAAGCACCAATATTTAAATGTAAACATTGTGACATTTGGCTCTTTGAATTGCTGAGAGATTCATAGAAATAACTGTTATTTATCAAAATGTGTAAATGGCAAAAGGGCTCCTGGAAGCTGAGAACCAGAGAAGGGGTTCATGACTTTCCATGGAGGTTTCCATGGCTGGGGGATCCAGGAAGCACCTGTGTCCCCTCCAAGCCTCGTGTTGTGTCCCTGTGTTGTGGGTGCACACCCACAGTGTCATCATTGGCAGCATGTCCAAAAATGGGGTGTTTTCATCAGTCACCTTTCATTTGTGGGCTGTTAGCAGTGCTTGACAGTTTCTTCTTGTCACGTAATGAGCGGGTGTTCTCTGACGTCCCTCTGGAGGCAGTGAGTTTTCTAGCAATGGTGAACTCTGTTTTTGTTCAGACCTCTGCCTACTCAGTCTCCGTTGAACAACTTCATGTTTGCAGATTTTTGAATCTAGAGCTCTGGAGTGAGTGATGTAATTGTAAGGGAGAGGCAGAAGGGACAACCACCAAAGAAACATCTCATACTTTTGGTTTTGTAACGGAATTGTGGTGGCTCTTTTTAATAAGTAATTTTGTCAAAATTAAGTACTTACTAAATAGTGTGTGTGTGAGATTGGTGCATGCAAATGGAGTTCTGCTGCTTCTCCCCACCAACATGCTGGAAACTTGAGAAACTGGTGGGGGAGCTCAAATTTTTGTTTGTTTTCCTCAGGCAAAATACATCTCGCAGTGCATCGATGAGATCAAGCAGGAGCTGAAGCAGGACAACATCGCAGTGAAGGCAAACGCAGTCTGCAAACTGACCTATGTAAGTGCCTTGCTGGGATCCCATGGAATTGCAGCTGCATTTTGTCCTTTTCAGCTGATTTGGAGCCAGCCTTGGGTCTGGGTGCCTGCTCTGCTCGACTGCTCCAAGTGCAGGCTGTGGGGACAACACTCCCCCAGCTCTGACGTCAGAGGCTGCACGTTCCTGCTCGGTTTGGTACAACTGGATTTAATTGTGATGGGTCAGGAAGTGAGTCTCATTTAAAGCAAACAAGTTAAAAGAAATTGTTTTCAACTGGATTGGTTCTTATGACATACTGACATGAGCACTTGAAACTGGGTTTGTTTCTCTTTGCTGAGTCCTTTGTTGACAAGGAGAAGACAGAAATTTTGGTAAAGAATTCTTTTTGTGGCTCTTATTATGGTTTTTATTAAAAAAAAATCAGGAAGAAAACCCTTCACACCAGTGCTTATATAACTGCATATCATAGAATCACAGAATGATTTGAATTTGAAGAGACCTTAAAGCTCATCCTCCTGCCATGGGCAGGGACACCTTCCACTATCCCAGGGTGCTCCAAGCCCCATCCAGCCTGACCTTGGGCACTTCCAGGGATCCAGGGGCAGCCACAGCTGCTCTGGGCAGCCTGGAACAAATGCAAACTGTTTAAAACTTATGTTGTCTTTCACTTACTGTGAGTGGTGAGTAGTACATTGCTCATAAACCTGTGATGCCTTACAGTATCATTTTCAGACTCCTGTTGCATCTTCAATTTTGGGACATGTCTTGACCTATTTTTTGAGTCTCTTACTTGACAAGTTTATCTTGGCTTCTCTGCTGACAGTTACAGATGCTGGGCTATGACATCAGTTGGGCTGCTTTCAACATTATTGAAGTTATGAGTGCTTCCAAGTTTACATTCAAGGTGAGTTCTTTGTAAATGCAGCTGTCCTGGCCAAGCTGTCAGATACCTTCTGTGAAAAGCCAGGGTATTTTTATGTGAAGACCATCTGAGATTCTTAGTACCAGGCATTTTTTATTTTGTAATAGCTTTTTAATTTTTCTTGAAAGAGGTATTTTATGTTCTATTGCAGACCTTTTTCACCAGACAGGGTGGAATGTTGCTTTCTAAGGAATGATTTCCAAATGGGGCTTTATACCTGAAACTCAGGAGTCAACACGGACAAAATAACTGTAGTAGATAATCCTACCTTATTTCTGCAGCTTCTTGGTCACTGAACTGTGTTGTAACAAAATTAGAGAAGGTGAAGGTGGTTTTTGTTACCCCTAAGACAGATAAATTATCAGTAGGACATTACTTGTCTGAACTTAATCTTTTTTGATATAAACCCCCTTTTCTAGGGGACCCCTCTCATTCTTCTTCTATTATACAAACCTACTCATTCATCTTTTTAATATTGCTTATAAAGCCACCAGCTGTCTTCCACTTAACATTGTCTAAGTTGACTTAAAAAACAAACCTTGTTTTCCTCCTTGCCTTTTCCCAGCGCATTGGTTACCTGGCTGCCTCCCAGTGCTTTCATGAAGGGACTGATGTCATTATGCTGACAACTAATCAGATCCGAAAGGTAAATGTTCAGTTCTTCATTTCTTCTTGCACTCTCTCCCTACTTGTACTTTCACATCTGTACTGAGTATTTCTCCATGAGGAATACAGAAGTGTTTAAGTAGAATTCTTGATTTGCAGTCTCCTGTCATTCCACAAGCAGAGGGATTAATGAAACACTCAGGAGCTGTGCACATCTCTCCCTGTGCTGTCTCATACCAGCTCTGTGTTTGTTCAGCACAGAGAATGGTGACAGAAATAACTTTGCTGGTCTCTAGGCAGTGCTTATAAGAATGTAGCAGGCAGGAAAACTGTCCCCATTCCTGAAGTAAAATGAGCAGTGGCTCAGGAGTGACATGGCTCCACAACACTTCTACTTGTGAGGGATCTTTTTGTCTGTAATTCCACATCAGACTTTGACTTCTCTGGTAGAATTGGGTGTAAAAATGGTGAAGAGTATATGGAAAGTTTTATTCTGTATTCATGTACCCACGTGTGTATTCATTTTCACAGAGCTAGATGACTTAGAGTTACTGCTGTGTAGCATAGTTTTCCCATTCTTGAAGCTGCAGATATTTTTTTAAAGCTCTTAATTTTCATTTTTTAAGTATCACTGCTTTAAAACTTGATTGATCAAGTACAAGATGTGCCTACATTTTTACCATCTGAGGAACTGAAATGTGTTTTCCTTGCTTGAAAAGAGCAGTGGGATGTTATCCTGTATCTTCCCTAAAGAACTAGTGCTTTTCCCATTATCTTTTGAACTATTCTGGGCTCAATGTGAATATCTATTGTTTTTATTATGGACTCTTTATTTTACTGAATTTCAGTCACTTACTGGCTACTTCCACTTAGTACCCAAGTTTTTATGTAAAAGATAAAAATCTCTGTTTATGCCTTTTCATGTTTCATTGATCCAACAGCTTGAGATTTGAAGGATTTATCAGTTCTCAATATACATTAGAGCCAGGATGAATTGCAGTTTTTTGCTCCTTTAAGAAGTAGATTGCATTATTCTTAAAGTAGACTCTAATTTCCCACCACCTGCAGCAGGTTTTTAAATGAGATGTAAATGGCACAGAACCCCAAAGGCCTGACTATGTTTAGCTCTCTTGAAGCAGCTTCAGTATCCATGTGAATCTGGACTCTTAATTCAGCAGTCCATGTGGGAATGCTCTGTGCAGCTTCTTCAGTTTGTGTTTCCTGATACACAGTTTATAGTTTCTACTTGAACACACACTTGAGCACATAAATTAATTTTACTATGGGTGAGTGACTTAAGCTTAGAAAGACCTGAAAGACTGTGGAGGGCTGGGTAGGATACTGACTACAAGTAGATCCAAGGGAACTTGACCAATAAACATGTTCCACACACATAACTTGTGTCCTGTCTTTGTGGACTGGTAGTTGTGGTGCTGCCAGCAGCTCGGGAGAAGAATAGTCTCATTTCTCTGCTAGATGAAGGTGGAACACCACTCACCAAGAGTGCTTGTTCCCAGTGAAATTGATGACACTTGGAATTGGACTTAGCAGGGTTAGTGTTTAATACCAGGTATTTAGGACTTCAAATATGTTTGTGGTCCTGTAATGAGTGTTTAAAAACTATTTCTATTCCCAAAACACCACCAAGGTATGATCTCTCTGATTACTTTTATGTTGCAGTCATCCATCTCTTGTTTAATTATGGTTCTTTGTGCCCATTATTAAACCCCAGGCTGGCTGTAGTTTAGCAGGTGTTAGTAGTTGATATATAAATATTCCCATGAAGCAGAAGCTCTGCTTCATTTATGTTGATTGAATAAAATTAGTCTGAGGAAGTTGTTTCTTGACATTCTGTGTGATCTTAAATTTTTGAGCGTGTTTCTCTTTTTTCAGGATCTGAGTAGCCCTAACCAGTATGATACTGGAGTTGCACTGACTGGCTTGTCCTGTTTTGTTACTCCAGATCTTGCCAGGGACTTGGCAAATGACATCATGACATTGGTGAGTTGATAAGGTTGAAATAACTTTACTCTATAATTACAGAATGTTATGTTATTCAAATCTGGTAAATATCTTAAATTTAGAACTGATACATGTGAAACCTGCTGCTTCATTCATGTGGGGGTTCTGGGAAGCTTTTACAGACCTTAGTTAGATCAAGAGGATCACTTTGAAATACATTCATTAGTTTTGGTGATAAACAACAGTATTTTGCTTTTGCCTCAAAGCTGAGTTTTCAAACAGCAGTTGAGTCTCCCAGGAAGAGCTTTGGTGACAGCAGTGTGAGCGCAGGAGCTCTGGAAACACAGATGTGCTCAGAACCTGACTGCAGTTGTTTCATTCACAGATGTCTCACACAAAGCCTTACATCAGGAAGAAGGCAGTGTTAATCATGTACAAAGTTTTTTTGAAGTACCCAGAGTCCCTCCGTCCTGCATTTCCTCGCCTTAAAGAGAAACTTGAAGATCCAGATCCCGGTGAGTGGATTTTAGTGAATTCCTTCTACCCTCACACATGGAGGTCCATGTGCTTGTAGAGCTTGTGGAGAAAAGTGTGCATGAAAAATGCTGTAATCATCTTTTGGGCACTGACTCACCTGTTTCAGGGTACATGAGCATAGGAGAGTTTTGACAGGTGTTGCCATATTAAAAATACGCTCTTTAAAATGTCCATTTCTTCAAACCCAAAGCTACTGAAAATGTATCAGTGGGTTAAACCTTAATGGGCAAAGCAGCTTAAAGTTTCCTGATTTGTTGCTTACTGAACTTTGCTATTGAAAATATTTCAGTTGATTTCAGGGTTTGGGGTTCTGATTTTGTTACTACTTGTGCTTTTTTAGCAAGCTGCAGCTGTTGACTTGCCATGGACACACTTAAAATTATTTAACATTCCTTAGTGTATTTTTTATTTATTTGATTCCAAACTCCTCTTTGAGCCCCTCAGGACTGTGTCAGTGAAGGTCAGCAGCAGCACAGGAAATGTGAAATTGCTGAGTATCATATTCACAACTTTGCTCAGTCTTTAGGAGGTGCTGGTGTTCCCTCACTGCACCAAAACACTTGTTTTAGCAATTCTGTGTGTGGTGTGTCTCTGATCTCCACTTGACTTGTATCTGCAATTACAGGGAGAAATTTAATTGCATTTCCTGATTTATTGCGGGCATGGAATATTCATCTTCCAGGGACAATGTTATTAAAGAAAGAAAAATCCCTCACCTGCAGAGAGAGGAAGAAATTGCCTGTTAAGCTTTGTGGAGTGAAGGATTGCTCTCTGCTATCAGACCCAGCCTGTCTAGACTAAAACATTCCAAACTGACAACAACCCGTGTCAGAGGCTGAGCAGTGAGAAGGGAGTGAAAGTGTCCAGTCAGATTGCTTAAGGAATTGTTATTTTTGTTTTGTATTTAAACATTTTTGAGTAATACATCTCAGAAGTCAAGAGTGATTGGAAACTTTCTGGTGGGTGATTGATTGTGTTGTCTGTGTCCCACAGCCAGCTCTCCACAGTCCAGAGCAGGGATGTGGCAGTGTGCTGTTCTTTCTCATGCTGGACCCCAAGCAGATACCTGGCTTGCTGCTATATTAGAAAATAGCCAGAATTAAATAAAACCCTTTCTCAGTTTGCTTTTGCATCCCTGTATTTACTGCCTCAGGGTTGGGAATGACGCCAAACCATTGGATGCACAGGTCTGAAGCTTCAGCTGCTTTTGCTGTGGGGGTTCTGCACCAGAAACTTCAATTATAATGAAGGCATTGATGAGATTTGTGCTTCTCCCACTTGTTTTGCCCAGGTGTGCAGTCTGCTGCAGTAAATGTTATTTGTGAGCTGGCTCGACGCAATCCCAAAAATTACCTTTCCCTTGCTCCGCTTTTCTTCAAGTTGATGACGTCGTCAACCAATAATTGGGTTCTCATTAAAATTATAAAACTGGCAAGTATTCTGCTTTTTGTTTACAGGATTAGGGTTCTCATTAAATTACCTTGGGTGTGAAAATGGATTTCTTGCTGGGAGGCATAGTTACCATTCAATCTGAATAAAAAGAAACCAGGACTATCTTTTAATGTTTGTGAACGTAACCAAAGAGAAAAATATGTTAATATAGCTTGGTTTAAATACAGTGAGCTGTAATTTACATAATGTTTTGAAGCTGTTGAAAAGCAGCTATTAACTCACTTTTCTTCTCTTTGAATAGTTTGGTGCTCTTACTCCATTAGAACCAAGACTGGGAAAGAAACTGATTGAGCCCCTGACCAACCTCATCCACAGGTTTGTGTGACAGATCCTGCCTTGTTCAGTCAGGACTGGGGAAGGGCCTGGTGGGTGGGTCAGTACCTGTGGTGAGGATGCATTTTATAATTTTTATTGGCTTTTGGTATTCTGGCTTCAAGTATCAAAAGATCATTTTAGATCAGGGTTGGTTCTGGAAAAACCTGAGTGAGGTAAAATACCTTAAAGGAAAATCTCTGGGTGTCTTACTGTCAGCATGAATTCTTCCAAAGGATGGATGAAAATTGGAGCAATTTGCTTTCCTTTCACTGCTTTTCAAGCCAGAAATGACTGTAGAGGATGTATAAAAAGGCTCAGCTGTGTATTTGCCTCTCCTGTTCACCTCACACATTTGATTCCTGACTTTTGGGAGTGCCTTACCCACCAAAGCAGTGTGACAAGGAATATATTAAAGCCCTTTCACATTTGGCAGCTCAGATGTGTTTTGAAAGAGGTTATTACAACAGATATGTTCTAAATGTAGAATAAATAAAATTGAAGTTATTTCCTTGTCCCTTGTCTGTTGCTGGTATGTGATGGTGTAGTGGTTCTAATTCTGAGCTGAAATCAGGAAATAGATGCCTTGGAGGGAATACATGGATTCTCTCTGTTATGAAGAGGAAGTGTGATCTTATGGAAGAGTTGTTGAGTGAAAAAGTTTATTTCTTTTCATGTGACAGAACAAGGTTTTAAGCCTTGAGAGCAGCTCTAGCCAGATGATTTTTGTCCATCCTCATATTCCTTTAAGGCCAGGGTCAGAACAAACCGGCATGCAGGTACCTCCAGGGAGCTGTCAGCAGTAACAAATAGGTACAACCCACCAGAAAGAGCAGGAGGATGGACAATCCCACCTCCTCTCCCCAGCTCACACATTAGTAATTCTGAGTTGTGGTGACTGAATCCTCTTTGGCTTGGTCTCCATTCAGTCATTTTGGGTCTCATAATGAGTCACAGCACCCTGTGATGTCCCACCACATGCCCAGGGAGCAGAAATATTGGTCTTGGTTCTCAGCATCCCAGGCTGACCCTCAGGGGATCACTGTGCCACGGGAGCTGTGCTCCTTCGCTGTGTGCCCTGCTCTTGGAGCCTGCTCCTTTGGGGCTTGGGAGGTTCCTGGTTCCCTCTTGTACAGACTGGGCTTTGTAAGGACCTCTGCAATCCTCAGAACTGCACTATCTGTCTGTTCAGCTGGCACAAGCAGCCTTGAATTTGAGTTTTGGGGGAAATCAGGCTCTGGAAATGGGTTGATGATTTCCAGGGATGGGAAGTGTGTTCTTGCATCCCAAGTCTCTGCTGCTGGGGCGTGACTCACTCGCTTGGAGAGAGACTTGAGCTTCTCCATCTGCCTTGTCATGAATTTCTGACCTTGGGCAGAGGATTTAATTTGATTCTTGGACAAGATTGCTTCAGTATTGTGTGGCTGGTGCTGGAGTTTGAGTAACCACTTCCTTCCGTATTCCTTGTGACACAGTGCTCTTACTTGCTGCTTTTCCAGAAAGATTTTTGAGTTTTTAAACATTTGTTTAAAAATTCCTCCCCCCAACAGTTTTTAAGTGAGAATCATTTCATCTGTTTGAAGGGATATGGAGCAGAATATTGACAATGTCTTGTGAAGTTCAAGGTGCTAACTAGCTCCAAGATAGTGCTGACAACTCTTCAAAATGTGCTGGTTCATTCCTTATTTAATATACCTGATTTCTTTTTCAGCACCTCAGCCATGTCTCTCTTATATGAATGTGTGAACACAGTAATAGCAGGTGAGAACTGAAACTTGGAACCTAGAAAAAAAAAAACGTGATGAACTTTGTCATCAACTGACACCATCTGTAAACCCTTTTTTTTTAACTTAATGTATTCTAAAATGCAATGAGTCTCCTGGCAAACTCTGTGTTACTGTGGGGCTGAAATCCTTTGTTGTCAGTGGGTGAGGCACAGTCGCTACAGCTGTGTTGTGTTTGCTGAAGGCTGAAGGCAGGTACAGACAATGAGATTATTTATATGCCAGATCCTAAATGTTGCTACTACTACAAAATGTACCAGCAGCAATAGAATTAAAACAAGTGATGTCTCTTTGCCAAGTTTTCTTATGTGATGATGGATCAGACTTTTTTTTTTTAATTTTGCAACTTTGCAGTTTAAGAATGGGGTGTAATTCCTTAGAGGGGGCAATTGGAATTACTGATTGGCAGTTTCGGTTTCTGGGGGAGGGAGATGAACTCCATAACTGGAAGGGTGAAAGAAAACAAAGGCAGAAAAGGATAACACAGTATTGCAGCTCAGGCTTGGCTGCAATATCAAAGTGTGGAGCAGAGGGTTATTGACATTCACAGTTGGTCTGTCTGTCTCCTGTGGCTTCTTGGGATAATGGTGCAGAACTTGCTGTGCTGGGTCAGTTCAGAGAGGGAAGAGAGATCTGTCACTCACTGTGTATTCTTTCAGGGAAATGAGGTGTCATGATGGGAGGCAGAATAACACAGAGGGGAATTCCATTGTGTGGTGAGAGTGGCCTTCACTGAGATCCAGTGGGGTCATCCTGTGGGTGGAGGGGGAATTCATCCACCCAGGATACCTCAGGGATGGTGATGTCAAACTCAGAGCCAGCAAACGAGCCCTGAAACACCAGAGGAGCACCTGGCACCTGCCAGCTCTGGAGGTGACAGTGTCCAGCTCAGCTTACCTGCAGGGTCTGAGGGCAGCACATGGCACCTGCTCAGGCACAGCTGGGCTTGGCTTGGCTGTGCTGTGCCAGCAGCAGCTACCAGGTGAGCCCACCTTTCCTGCACTGGGGCTGTGTGCTGCCAGAGCTTTCAAGTGTCCCATGTAATCAACAATGGCTGGCTTGATTAAATCTGCAATCTAATCACATTAAACTCCAGGATCTGTTGCTGCATCCCATTGCAGTAGGAAAGTGCACAATTAAAAATTCAGCTGTACAGTAGCTGCTGACATATTAACAGCCTTGACTGCTATGTGATGTCAGTGAAATAAACCCTAGTGAGAACAAAAAAGAGCAGCTTTGACCTGGCTGTTGCAGCTTTTTCCACCTTTACACTTTTTTTCCTGCCCTCTTATTATTACTGTTACAGTATATGAAACTATAAGTTTATGTCACAACCTTCTCTTCTTCCCCCAGACCCCCAAAAGTCCAGGCAAACAGACAAACAATAATCTAGCACCTTTCCCTGAGAGCTGAGCTGGCTGTGGGCTGTTGGGTGTTGTTGTTGCAGTCACTCCCAGCACAGAAATACTGACTGGAATTTGTGCTTCTGTTTCAGTTCTGATCTCTCTGTCCTCGGGGATGCCCAACCACAGCGCCAGCATCCAGGTGGGACCCTGGGTTTAGGGCTTGTTTGTTCTGCTCTGCTGTGGGATCCCAAGGGCCAGGGAAAATGGGATTGTGTTCCTTTGCCAGAATTTACAACAGTAGCTCCCTGAAGTGCTCTCACTGTGCAATCCTGCAGATTGAAGCATTCCCTATATAAATTCTCCTACTTAATTCACTCTAAAATGCAGAGTTTGAGAGTTTTCCCAACTCTTTATTTTTCTCCTGCTATCAATACAGTCATACAGAGGTTCCTTTTGTTTGGAAGCCTCTTAATGCAACAAAACCCTGGAGACCTCAGGTCTTGGTCAGATACTTCCTTGTGTATTGAGTAAACTTCATGAGGACTTACTTTAATTAAGACCTGTAATAAACAGGGTGTGGTCATTTTTTCCAGCTTTGTGTGCAGAAGTTGAGGATATTGATAGAAGATTCTGACCAGAACTGTAAGTATGGTGCTTGTCTTCATGGAGCTGTTGGCCCCCAAGCACTGGGGAGATGCTGCAGCAGCCTCAGAGGGGTTGTAGTGCCTGATGTGCTGTGAACAGTTGCCAGGGGGTTTAAAAATATGGAAATAATTTTTGATGGTGAGCAGTTCTTTATAATAATATTTTTAAAAACAAATGACAGCAATTATTACTGCTGTTTGTGGTCTTGTAAATCTAAAACAGTTCTTTCTGTGCTCTGGGATTTCCCTTTTTATAGATTGGCTGCTTGGAAAGCAGTGACAGCTATTTTCAGCAGAGTGAGCATAATAGTAAAATGCAAGAGTGTTGACTTACTTTAGTGACTGAAAAGAATACTGGGGAATTTTTAGCTTTAAGATTTCATGCTCAGCCCAAAACAGTGTTTCTATATTTGGAAAGAAGTTTTATTTTGTCTTTCACAGTGAAGTACCTGGGCCTCTTAGCTATGTCCAAAATCCTGAAGACGCACCCCAAGTCAGTTCAGTCTCACAAGGATCTCATTCTCCAATGTTTGGATGACAAAGATGAGTCCATCCGACTCAGAGCTTTAGATCTCCTCTATGGCATGGTACGTTCCTACATTTATTTCCTCAGCAGCCCCACTGACTCTTTAGGAAGGTGATGTGTAAGGAGAACATGCAACTTTCTCTGCCCACTCCACAGCAGACTTTTGATAACAACTCCCATATCTTTTCTGGCACTTAGGACAAGTAAAATATCTGGCTCAGCATGAGGGCTTTAGAAATTCTGATTTAGACTGGATGGAGTTTCTCAGTTCAGGCTCTGATGGAAATCACCTGTTTTGAAATCAATTCCATTGGATGTCAATGACTCCTAAATTTGTTTCCTTTATAAGCAAAGATGTTTTAACCTCTTAAACTTTCTAATCTGGCAGTAGAAGATTGACTTTCTCTTGGATTTCTGTATTGCTGATAGTAATTCTGATCCTCAGCTTTCCCACAGCAAGGTCATCACAGAATCAGCTGGGTTGGAAAAAGCCTTGGAGATCACCAAATCCAACTTAGGACCTAACACCCCTTGCCAGGCCATGGCACTAAGTGCCACATCCAGTCTTTTCTTAAACACCTTGTAACTTGAACAGTATTAAACAGTATTATTCATTTTTGAATTGGGGCCCACAGAAATGGTTCTAGTTTCTTGTGAACATGCTATGAGTCCAGCAAAGAGCCAGCAGCAGCTTTACTGGAATTGGAAGGCTTTGGCTGTGTAGGAAAGTGGATGAACCCTTCACCACCTCTTTAACAGGTCTCCAAGAAGAACTTGATGGAGATCGTGAAGAAACTGATGATTCACGTGGATAAAGCCGAAGGGACGACATACCGAGATGAGCTGCTGACCAAAATCATAGACATCTGCAGCCAGTCCAATTATCAGTACATCACCAACTTCGAATGGTCAGTGCTTTCAGCTGCCAGCTTGGGGCTCATCACAGGGGTAGTGCAGGGCTGTGCTCTGATTCCCAGCCATCCCTTCCCCTTCCCATAGGTACATAAGCATCCTGGTGGAGCTGACCCGGCTGGAGGGCACGAGGCACGGGCACCTGATTGCAGCGCAGATGTTGGATGTGGCCATCAGGGTGAAAGCCATCCGCAAGTTCGCGGTGTCCCAGATGGCCATGCTGCTGGACAACGCCCACCTCATCGCCAGCAACACCCAGAGGAACGGCATCTGTGAGGTGCTCTATGCTGCTGCCTGGATCTGCGGGGAGTTCTCTGAGTAAGTGCACACAGAGTCTGGTGGGCTCTGAGGGGCAGCTTTTGGGCAAAGCTTTTGGTCACTGAAATGTGGTTTTGAGAGAGGGTTCAGAGTATGTACCTTAATGCCACCAAAGTGATTGTCTCTTGTTCCATCACACTATTGACTCCTCAGCTCTTTCTAGTCAAGACATTTTTAACTATCTGATAATTTTTTCTGTCTCTCCAGCCTTGCCCACTCATGCACAAAGCCGTAGTAGTGAATCATAAATCCTGGAATATCCTGAGTCAGAAGGGACCCACAGGGATCATGGAGTTTAACCCCTGTCCCTGCCCAGCCACCCCAACAAGCCCACCCTGAGCACCCCTGGCAGCGCTGTCCAAACGCTCCTGCAGCTCTGGCAGCCTTGGGGCCGGGACCATTCCCTGGGCAGCCTGGGCAGTGCCAGCACCCTCGGGGGCAAGAACCTTTCCCTGAGCTCCATGCCAAGCCCTGGCACAGCTCCAGCCCTTCCTGGCCTCCTGTCCCTGTCCCAGAGCAGAGCTCAGCCCCTGCCCCTCTGCCTCCCCTGGGGAGGAGCTGCAGCCCCCGAGGAGCCTCCCCTCAGTCTCCTGTGCTCCAGCTGAACGAGCCAAGTGCCCTCAGCCGCTCCTCAGAGCCTTCCCCAGCTCCGTGTCCCTCCTTTGGACACTCTCCCAACAGCTTTGGATCCTTCTGATATTGTAGGTATAAGCTGTTACATCTTAAGACATTGAAGGAACTCCTTAATCATGAACATGTGCAACCACCATGTTTGAATTAGTTCTTTCTCTCCTCCCTATTTTGCCATTGTTGAAAGGTTTTTGCAGAGCACTATCTTCCTGGAAATTAAAAGTTGTCATCTTTTTGCTCAAAATTTTTCGGTGCCCACAGTAGCACAATTTTCAGTGTTCTTGTACCAATATGTTTTTTTTAGCTTCAGCAGGTGTTCTTGTCTCTTGCTTGTGCAGATATAGCTGTTACCCAGCTTTTATTCTGGTAGATTGGACAGGTGTGGTACTGGAGTCTCCTCTTACTGGCTAGTTTGGCGTCTCCTTCTAATTGCCATTCTGAACACTGGCTCCAGTTTAAATTCACACTGTAGGTGTGACACAGCTCAGGTCTTTATTTCCTTTAAAAAGAAAAAAGTATTACAAAGAAAACTGCATGTGAAAAAGTAAGAAAATATACTCTTCCAGTGTTATCACATTTTTACTTAGAAACAACTTAGCTTTCAGTTTGTAATAGTCCAGTACCTTTTTTGTGAGCATATAATTTTGAGTAGGAGCATGAGGTCTTAAAACCAAGTGCTGTGATCTATATTCCTTTGTATATTAAGCACTGCCTGTTGGATTTTATTTTTGCTTGCTTTTCACCTGTGTATTCTGCCCTTACAGACACCTTGAGGAAGCAAACCAAACCCTGGAAGCAATGTTGAGGCCCAAAGTTACAACCCTGCCAGGCCACATCCAGGCTGTTTACGTGCAGAACATGGTGAAGCTCTATGCATCCATCCTGCAGCAGAAGGAGCAGGCTGGGGAAAAGGAAGCAGCTCAGGAAATTACACAGCTGATGATCGAGCGCCTGCCTCAGTTTGTGCAGAGTGCAGATCTGGAGGTTCAGGAGAGGGTAAGAGAATGAAATTACTTTGGGATTTATCGTGGGGAGCCTTGGAACAGGTCTGTGGTTCTCTGTGGCTGTGCACATTTTCTGTAAGCTGTTATCAGTGACAAAGCCCAGATCTTATTGCAGTTTGATGTCATATCTGAAGGTTGCCAGCAAGATCTTCACTCAAAACAGTTTCATTTTAAGATTATTCAGGCACTTAAGGGCACAAAAAGGACCCAGCTAAAAGAGAAGCTTAATATGGATTTTTTACATTTGCTCTAAACCTGCAGTTTATGCTGCTTCTCTTAAGTCCCTTAATGGAGTAAAACACCTTCTGTTGACTTCAGTCGATTTGTTTGGTTCAGCTTGTTAAATATTACTCTGAAACCACTTTGCATTTTTTTTAGGCTTCTTGCATCTTGCAGCTGATAAAATACATTCAGAAGCTACAAGTAAAAGAAGTTCCTGTAGCTGAGGAAGTGATAGCCCTGTTTGCTGGTGAGCTGAACCCTGTGGCTCCTAAAGCACAGAAGAAAGTCCCTGTTCCAGAGGGGTAAAGTTCCTTCTCTCTCCCAAACCTTTATTTAAACTTTGAATAATAAAGCAAAGTGTATGATGAGGTACTGAAATATTTGGGGTTACTAAGTCAAGCTGTTTATTTGTTGCAATTCTTCCCAGCCTGGACCTTGATGCCTGGATCAATGAGCCTCCATCAGACAGCGAGTCTGAAGATGAAAAGCCCAAAACAATATTTCATGAGGAGGAACAAAGACATTCCAGACACAGACAGCCAGAAATAGATGAAGAGGAACTGGCCAGAGTGAGTGAATGTTAAAATGCTTTTCCCTACATAATTTGGTAGTAATCTAAATACTGGAGCAGTGGGGGGCTGCTGTGGACTCTCCATGTAGCCAGGGAGCCCTTCTGCCCTCCATAGCTCAGGAAAGCTGATCACTGATGTGAGCTGATGCTTATGGACTTGAGCAGCTTCTGTGAATGACTGTAACATATTGTGCTCAGCAGTGATCCCACCTTTCCTGCCTCTCACCTCTTTGCTATCACAGAGAGAACTTGCTGTTATGTGAATCTTCACTTCTTCCTCTCCTTGCAGAAATGAAAACAGAAACATTCCAATTGCCATCAAAAAGTGATGTCTGGGAAGGTTTTATCTCTAATCTATAATTAAAAAGCAAAGAAGGGTGTTCTAAGGAATATTAGTTATAGTATCATATACAGTGGCTTGGGACAGGAGGGACCTTAAAGCTCATCCCATTCCACTCTCTGATGGGGGTAGTGGACACCTTCCACTATCCCAGATTGCTCCAAGCCCTTTCCAACCTGGCCTTGAACTCTTCCAAGGTGGGAAGAACCTGCAGTTCTATCCTAGTATGTCTGGTTACTCAGAACTGCTTTATCATACACAAGCTGCTCAGCTCTAGTCTTTTCACAGTAGTTATGTATTGTTCCAAAAATGCAGGGAGCTTTTGTTTTGCACTTTAGTGTCTTTTGTCTCTTTGCTTACAAACAAACATTGTAACTGCAAATCCTCTTTTGCTTTTAGCGTCGAGAAGCCCGGAAACAAGAACAGGCAAACAACCCATTTTATATTAAAAGCTCTCCTTCCCCTCAGAAGGTGAGTCTGAATTGCAATATCTCACTGGACTGTGTGAAGGATCCCTGAATGTCAGAGCTGCAGCCTCCTCTGGGACCTTCTGATACTTCCCCTGCAGTTCTGGCTACTTCATAATGCCTGGACTGGAGTGGCTGCCTACAACTGTTTTTATAACTCCTGTTTGTGCTGAGAATCTCCTGAGTGACCTGGTACCCCCAGGGCAGCCTGTGAGAGAGGGCAGCCTATGAGAGAGTCTGTGCAGTTTGTCCCAGCCCTGAGTGATGGCAGCATTCACATCCCCAGGCCCCTCACTCAGAGCCCTGCAGAGGGTGACCCTGGAACACACACTGTGTTTTGTGGATCAGAAAGTTGTTGTGGTCTCTGAACACCTTTTTCAGGGAAAGAACTTCCTTTATTCCCTCTGTATCTCTCTATATCTGAAGGACTGCCCCATGTTCCTCAACTCCAATCTCTAAATTTATTTTCTGAAGTGGCAAGTTATTAGCAATAAAACAAACCAAAAATTCTTCAGAGAGCTGCAGTAATTATTCGGGGCAGTAGTGGGGTTAAAAAATTGTAGCTAAGAGTAGGATCCTTTATAATGGTTATCATCTGGCTTTAAAACATACTCTGCTACCACACAGAATTATTAACAAGCTGTTCTATTCCTATATTTTAAAATGTTCACTTAAGGGATCGAGCTGCTTGATGTTTTGCAATATGCCTATTTACAGAAACTTGTGCTGGCAGTGCTCAGAAAGTAACAAATCTTTCTTTTCCCAGCGATACCAAGACACTCCAGGGGTGGAACATATTCCTGTGGTCCAGATCGACCTTTCTGTCCCATTAAAAGTTCCAGGTAAGCACAGCAAATCTTTTAAAATTAATTAAATTCAGTTTAGCAAAAGTCATAATTCCTTCTTAGGTCTTCCACCTGAGATTTTGAAGGGCAAGGAACACACTTTCATTAGAGTCTCAAATATATCTCCTTAATTTACATTTGAAAATA
The DNA here is from genome assembly GCF_017590135.1 of Pyrgilauda ruficollis. Taxonomy (NCBI): domain Eukaryota; kingdom Metazoa; phylum Chordata; class Aves; order Passeriformes; family Passeridae; genus Pyrgilauda; species Pyrgilauda ruficollis. The sequence goes on from NW_024519208.1 coordinate 299,383, forward strand.
GTACTTTGCTGTCTGAGGTCCTTTTAAGATAATATTAGAAATAGTTCTGTGATTAGGAATGTCATGCATCCAGGTCTGTAACATGTAGAGGAACCACTGTTCTGTGTGGGAGCAGTCACCTTGAAAATGTCTTAGAGGTCTGATGGAGGAGACTTGAAATAGAATCTAATGGTAGAGATACTGTTTGAATATCTTGTTTTGAATTATCAAAAGTAGTTGTGTATCTAAGGAGTGGTTGGATACAGCACTGAAAAGCTGTTGATAACGTGCCTTACATTGCAAGTACAGCAGCAATGTCACCAGTTCTCTTTAAAATCTCAATGTTTGGATGCTCCTTGTAATGAAATAATGTAGCCAGGAGTCAGAGAGCAGGATTGAACTCTGTCCTGTTTCTGGCAAGATGGAGTGGACAGCAAAGCTGGTGCTTGGGGGGCTGTGTGGGGTGATGTGGAAGCACAGAGAGGTGTGGATCTGGCTGCCTCTGGGAAGCTGGAAGCAGGAGCAGGGCACACTCCTGATGTGGTGTTTCAGTGCTCAGTCCACGTGCTCTGTACCTGAAAGCAGCTTGGTTTTCCCCCAGGAATGCCCATGTCAGACCAGTATGTGAAATTGGAAGAAGAGCGAAGGCATAAACAGAAACTGGAGAAAGACAAGAAAAAGAAAAAACAGAAAAAGGAGAAGAGAGGGAAACACCATCGCCACAACTCCCTGCACACAGAGAGTGAGGAGGACATTGCTCCAGCTCACCACGTCGACATCATCACAGAGGAGATGCCAGAGGTCAGTTCCTGTGCTTGGGGTCTGGGATTTATCTGTGTGCAGCTTTTAAGAGATTTTTGCCCCACAACTGCAGCCAGTCTGTGATGTGGCAGTTCCAGAGCTGTTTCAGAAATGACTGAGATCATCTCAGGCTGTTCTTTGCAGGGGAAGAAATTACTGGTTTTTTTTTTTTTTAACAAAAAGACAAAAATTGCCACTGAAGCTATTAAAAAAGTCAAAACCAACAAAACAATGTTCATCCCTGCTCTAAAAGTAACACTGTCCAAATAGCATTTATTATGCTCTGCTGCTTCACTTTGACAGTAACTTGCTGTCTAGTCAGCAGCTTTGCAGCTGATGATAATTAATTGCAGATGCTAATGATGTCATCTGTATTTGTTTCTAAAATTTCCTTTAATCAAAACCGAACAGCAGCAATTCAAATCCTGCTGTTTATGAAGAAGGGGTTTCTGTTCCAAATTAATCTTGAAACTGGATGCTGCATTGAAGTGCATTGTTCCCATAACTTACTGTGCCTGACTGCAGCTGGCCTGCTGCAGGGCTCACAGACTCAAAAAAAATTTAATTTGGATGGTGTTAAGCTTGAGTTTGAAAATTGCCAGTGGTTTGCTGCCTCAGTGGATGTCTCTGTGTCTCTCCTGCAGAATGCTTTGCCCAGTGATGAAGATGACAAAGATCCCAATGATCCCTATAAGGCACTTGACATAGACCTGGATAAGTAAGTGCAGTTTTTTGTGTGAGTTCACTGAGTTGATGACAGAGTGCCTGAGGACAGGGCTGGGGCTGAGCAGGCAAAGGCAGTCCAGGCCACGAGGGGAAAAGGCTGAAGTCTCTCCCCATGACTTTGATGAAACCTCAGGTGCTCATCCAGCTTTGGCTCCCGCTGCAGTTGGATGATAAAATCTCAGCTCCTGAGTATGAGAGAGGTTTGGGAGGGGCAGGAGAGTCACTAAATGTAGTGTGAGTGTGACTGAAGGAGTCTGGAAGCACAGACAGTGTCACTGGATCAGGTGTGGGTTACTCTGAGGTGTCCCACTGTCTCTGCTGTCACCTGTTTTGGCACTGAGTGTGACCTGTGTCCATCTGTCCCTCTCAGAAGCTCTGTGTCCATGGCAAGCCCGCTTTGTGCTCACTGACCAGAAACACCCAGTCTGTCCCACCCCACTGCCCTGTGGCCCTTCAGTGTGGTCCCCCTGTTGTGAAGTGTTGTTCTGATGTGGCTGAGCTGCATGTCACACCTGTGACCAGGCTGGTCCCCACCCAGCTCTGGGGCTGTGCCAGCGCCAGCACTGAGCCCCTGCATCCACATGACCATGAGCCCTGGGCTGTGCAGTATTGCACATGGAGATTGGTTTGGATTTTTTTTTTTTTTAGTTGCTCTTTTACAAAATCACCATGCCAAAAATAACTGCTGATTTATGGTCCAGGGATGCCTCCTGTAAAGTTTGGAAGACTGTGCAGGCCCATGTGGGTGTGTGTAGGATCTCTCTCTTCCTCTGGTACTTGAGTCTCTGCCCTTCTTTGCAGTTCCAATTCGTAGCGCTTTGGCCCCTCAGTACCTTGTGAAAAAGTGTCATAGCATTTTTGAAAAGTGAATAAAACAGTTTCTGAGGAAGTTCCTTTTTTGGAAGGCCAGTTAAAGTCTACAGGAACAAATGTATAAGAGGAAATTAATTTCTGACTGTAGCCTCTGTATTTGCATAGTGATTCCCAGCAGTGCTGGGCACACCCAGCAGAGCAGATCCTGGGTGCTGTGCTCCAGGAGGCATCCAGGGCTGGTGGATTGTTCCATCCATTCCCTCCCCTGTGCCATGAGTGCTGTGCTCTCCTGTCATGGTTTCTCATGTCTGTGTCCTCTCTCTTTCTTTCTGTGCTTGCACTGCTCTGTCTGTCACGCTCACATGCAGTCTGGTTTCAGGGAAGCCTTCCAGGTAAGAATATCTCCTGAGTGTTGATCTTTGTCAGGTTAGTTGATTTTGGACAGTGCAAGTCCTTGAAGGGTGGTGGAAGTGTTAAATCAGCAACTTTCACATTTGTGAGTCTGTTTTGTCACTGGCTTTCAGCACCAATGCTGTTCCTGTACAGGTGTATCTGAAATAGTAAAACATGAGGCCTGTTTGCTGTTCAGTCTTCCCTTAGTGTCTGAAAGTGAAAAATTAATTGGTTCTGGGTCTTAATGCAATATAAGCTTAAAAATTGAGGCAGTTAAGGCCATTAGAAATTTTCCTGAAGTGATGTTTGCTGTGCAAATGTGAAAATTAACATTAAATAAAAGCTAATAGAAAAATACGCAGTTAGTGAAATTCTTGCTGGTTTCTGGAAATGTTTGACAAGAATGAGAGGAATTTTTGTGGTGGTTTTTTTTCCCAAGTAGTGGATTTAGGATGCAGTGTAAGTATGACCTGCTGTTGGTGCTTTTTGGAAATGGGTGTCTGAAATTACATTTCACTTACAAAATGTGGTAGTAGAGTAGAAATTCACAGTGCAAACTTCCAAAATAAAAATTACTTAGAATAATTCCCAATTGGACTGATCTGTTAATCAAAGAACAAACCCCACACCCTTCAAGGGCTGCTGGAGCCATGCTGGCATTCCACTGCTCAAATTTCCACTCTGCTGGAAATGCTGTTCCACATCCTTGCTTTTCCCTGGAGAGGGATTCCATGGAAACACAGCGTAACATGGAGCTGTTCCTCTGTGGGTGTTCCTCAGCCTGCAGGCCTCTAGCTGGCATCTGTAAGGGTTAAACAGCAAGACCTTGGCTCTCAGTCACCTTCCAGTTGTTTCCTCTGCCTCCTAACCCACAAGGGCAATGTCTGCAGTGCATAAGTAAACCCCAGGTATAGAAGTATGCACTGATTTTAGCCTTGGGGCCCAGCTCCCTAAGAACAAAGCATACCGTGTCTTGGACAGGTTATCTGGCTGAGGGAGGCTGTTTGCAGCAGGTAATGAGCTCTTTTTTTTCAAGACCCTTAGCAGACAGTGAGAAGCTGCCAGTGCAGAGACACAGGAATGTCGAGACCCTGAAGTCACCAGACTCGGAAGTTCCCCTAGTAGAGAAGAAGAGCAAGAAACCTAAAAAGAAGGAAAAGAAACATAAAGATAAAGAGAGAGATAAAGGAAAGAAGAAAGAGAAAGAGAAAAAGGTGGTAGAGGAGGAGGAGGAAGAAGTAAAAAAGGTAATTCTCCAAGATTTGCATTATTTTAGCTCCTGCTGTTATTTATTGGTGAGTTTGCTTTGTTGCCTAGGAACAGTCACATTTGACAGTTCAAACAGCTCAATGCATTCACCCTCTATTTCCTTCAATTTTTACTACTGTAGCAGCAGGTATTTAAAGATTTCTGTTAATAAAAATAACACTTACTTAGCCTCCTAAGTTAGCAGAATTCAGCTTACTGTAGCCTACACAGCAGATCTGCCAGAGCTCACGTGGAAGCTGAGTTTGCTGATATTTTGTCTGTTCTCCAAGTGGGGAACTCCTTAGCAAAATATCTGGAACTAGTTTTGTGAGTGTCATTTGTTGTGCATCCTGTCTCCCATGTGCTCCAGAACCTTTCAGTTGTAAACCCTGCCATTAGCTGTCAATTGGCCTCAGGATTTGAAGCAGCCTCCTGTTAACCCCCTGCAGAGCTGCACATTCCCTCTGCACTGCAGTCCTTGGAATGCCAGGGATGCCCTGGTGTGGGGGTGCTGGCCAGGTGCTGTCAGCTGGGCCTGGCTTTGGAAGTGCTCAAAGACTGAAGTGAAGCTTCTTGGTGTGTTTGCTCCTGAGTGTGTCACAGCATCTGTGCATGAGGAGCACTCTGGAGTGCTGCATTTCCATGGGAACTTAAAGTTTTGATTTAATTGTTGTAGAGTCACAGAATCCCAGACTGGTTTGGGTTCAAAGGAACCTTAAAACTCATCCAGTCCCACCCCTCTCAAGGCAGTGACACCTTCCACTATCCCAGGGTGCTCCAAGCCCTATCCAACCTGAAACCTGGCCTTGGGCACTGCCAGGGATCCAGGGGCAGCCACAGCTGCTCTGGGCACCCTGTGCCAGGGTCTCCCCACCCTGACAGGGAAGAATCCCTTCCCAGTGTCCCACCTCTCAGTATCCCTCTGTCAGTGGGAAGCCATTGCCCTTTGTCCTGTCCCTCTATCCCTTGTCCCCAGGTTTTTCTCTAGGTTTTTTGGAGCCCCTTCAGGCCCTGCAAGGGGCTCTGAGCTCTCCCTGGAGGCTTCTCTTCTCCAGGTGAACACCCCCAGCTCTCCCAGCCCTTCCTCATAAGGCAGATGTTCCATTCTTGTGATCTTTTTGTTTTGGTTTTCTTTTGTTGCTGTTGTTGTTAGGGGATGTTGGGTTTTTAATTTGATTTTTATGAAAGATATAAAAACAATGATAATGGAGTTTTTTTTCTCCTGAAATTCAGGGGGAAGACTTGGATTTCTGGCTCTCCACTGCTCCACCAGCTGCTCCCACGCCCCAGCCACAGGTAGGAATCTTCCCCCATCAGAAGAAACTTCTCTGGTTATTCCTTGCCTGTGAGCTGTGCAGGAGTGCTGTGTCATGCCGCAGCACAGAGGGAACATCAGCTTCATCTCCTCAACTTCCTGCTGGGGAGCAGAGATACTGTGTCTGCCCAGTTCAGAGGAGCTGTAATGGGAGACTTGAGGCTCATTCTGTGCAGATCAAGGAAGAGAAATAGAAATACAGATGCAGCTCCAGGCATGGTTGATTTTGTTATTGATGAGTAATGTTATACAGTTGTATGGTTTTATTTCCCAGTATGAGGTAGACTCTAGCAATATTAATAGACATGAGAGACAGAGTGTGAAAGAAAAAATGCTCATGAATTTTGATGGGAAATGCTAGAGGAAGAGACAAAGATAAAAGGGGATGGATTCCTTGAAGGGAATCTTCTGAATCGTGTCCTCAGGTGATCATATTTGCTGGGTTTCAGAGGCATAAAATGAAAGCCTTGATACCGTGTTAGCCTCATGTCATATCTGAAATAACAGTTGTGAGCAGTTGTCACTGTTGAGTTTCTTTTGGTGTGGATTTGGGTTGTTCCAGCTGCTTTCCATTAGTGTCAGAATCCTTCTGCTCATCTCCTCAGAGCGAGCCTGGAATGGGCACTGCTGTGGTGGCTGAATCTCAAGTGGTAAAAAAAGAAGAAAGGGAAGAACAAGATGAGGAGGAGGAGGATGAAGGAAAGGTAAGTGGTTCAAGTTAAGAGGAGGTTGCCTCAAGTTACACCAGGGGAGGCTTAGATTAGATATTGGGAAAGATTTTGTTGTTACTGTTTTTTAATGGAAAGGATTGTCAGGCATTGGAACAGGCTGCCTGGGGCAGTGGTGGAGTCACTGTCCCTGGAAATGTTCAGAAAACTTGTGGATGTGGCACTTGTGGACATACTTTAGTGGTGGATGTGGTGGCACTGGGCTGATGGTTGGACGTGATGATCTTAAAGTTCTTTTCCAATCTTCTCAGTTCTCTGGTTCTATGAAGTTGCTGTCACCTTTCAGCCATATTCTCCTGCTGTCTCAAACTCCTTAAAAAGCAGCACACAGGATTTACCAACAGCATCTGTTCAGTGCAGTTACTGCCTGAAAACGTTGCATCCTTGAGGAGCTGTGACCACCTCATGGTCAGAGCTTTGGCTGTTCCCTGAGCCAAGGGACAGGTCCCAGTTAAAGCTGAGCTTCCAAACAGTTGGAGAGATTCAGCCTTGTGCTGTTCCCAGGTTTCTTTGGGATAAGGTGTGGGCAGCTGGGTGAGGAGCAGGGTTTACTAGGACTCCACATGGAGTTACTTTTGGGATTTAAGGAATGGTAGCTCTGGTTTGGGTTCTGCTGTAAAGGGAAACTTTGTGCACTCCAGGAAGTGCAGAGAGCAAGAGTCTAGAGTTGGAAGTGTGGTAGAGAGGTCATAGCTAGAAATCAAGGGTTTCTTTAAAGGTTTGTTGTAGTTTCTTATTCTTCTTGGTAGAAATCCTCCAAGCATAAGAAGAAAAAGCACAAGAAAGAGAAAGAAGAGAAATCAAAGGATAAAAAGAAATCCAAAAAGAAGAGTCATCACAGTGAGGAGGAGCCCCCGGAGTCAGTGCAGAATGGGACGCTAGAGGATGAGCCACTGCCAGTGAGTAGCTGTGCCCAGGCCTGGGGACAAGGAGAGCTCAGCTCCTTGGGAGGGAGGACAGTGACAGCTCTTTTCAAGTCATCAGTTCTGGTGTGACTGTGACTTCTCTTGTTTTTCAGCCCATGTCCAGTTACCGCCTTCTTGCTGAAAACCCCTACATTAAAATGGTGAGTTTGGACTGTTCCTTCTGAACGTTGTCTCTGTGTTCCCTGAGAGAGGGGTGCCCTGGGATGGTGGAGTGACTTTATGTAGTCAGCACATAACTGAAGAACTGTTTCAGTCCCAGAAGGTAGAACTATAACCAAGCTCTATTTCCTTCCTTTGGGTGGCTCACTTTAATTTCTAAGTTGATATTTTCCCAATCCTTAGCTGATCACCAGTGTGTTTCTGTAATCTTCTAGCTATACCAAATTACCTGCCTTTTGAGCCTGGTTTTATCCCCATGCTGTGTTCTGTTTCTTGAAGTTTGACTCTTCCTGTGACATTTTTCCCTTCATTTGCAGACCTATGATATTCAAGGAAACCTCCAGAATGACAGCCAAGTTACAGTGTCTGTTATCTTTGAGAACAAAAGCACTAGCTTCCTTAAGAGCATGGAACTGAATGTCCTGGACTCTCTCAACACTAAAATGCTCCGACCAGAAGGATCATCAGTACACGATGGGATACCTGTGCCCTTCCAGCTCCCCCCTGGTATGCACAGCTTTGCACAGGGCTCTTGGAATGTGGCTGGCCCTGCACTGCCCTCCTGTGGAAAGAGCTGCTTGAACATCTTGCTGTTTTCCAGAAAAAACATCTCTGCCTGGGTGTTGCTGGGCTTTCCCACAGTTCCCTGGAGAGGATAAGCCTTCTCCCAGTATGGCTGTAATGCAGGTGGTTCTGCACAGCAAGAGCAAAGCCTTAATCTAGGGCTGGGAGTCCAAATGTCTTGAGTTCCTTTTCCAGGTGCCTGCAGCCTGGCACACCTTTGACTACAGAAATCCAAAATTCATTATGTGTTTGGTATGAGATTTAAAATAAAACAAGGTAGTAGGTTTGTGAAGCATTAGAATCCACTCTGGATTTATTCTGGAGCTCTTGTCCCACTGTTTGAATGGCAGAGGCCTTTTGCAGTGAAGGTTTTCGATAAGGGTGTGCAAGGAAAGCAGCTGAGCCCTCCAGAAGTATTAAGCAACAAAATGAAGGATAATGGTTTTGTACAGAGCACAGTAGTACAGTCAAATCAGTGAACTTCCCTGAATTTCCCTTCCTTCACCAAGGAGTTAATTTGAATCCTGGAACAGCTCAGAGGGCTGGAGTGGCCTCAGGGGGCTTTTCAATCCCCCATGGAAAGCAGTGGGGTATTTGATTTGGTTTTAAATCTGTATGTGGCAGTTCTTAACATAGACTTGTATATTAAAAGCAAAACATAGAAACATTAGAATTCAAATTAGCTCTGAAAGTTACTCTGAAATGTTTATAATATAATTCCAGTTATGCAAATAGTTTAAATATGTGACACTGTGACATTTTGCCCAGGCACTTGCTCAATAACCTCCATCAAATGTCAGCTCCCATTGCTGCTTCTGAGAGACCCAAGTGCTGTAACATTGTTGACTCATCACAGCAGTTGTGTGTAGAACTCTCTTCCAACTCAAAGAATTTCAACTTGGTTCAAAAATAGGCTGCACATAAGTCAGTTTATTCTAACCATTACTTAGATCTGGAAACCATGTTCTGACCTGACTTTTCCCTCTCATCTCTTCACACTAGGAATCTCTAATGAAGCCCAGTTTGTGTTTACACTTCAGAGTATTGTTATGGCTCAGAAGTTAAAAGGAACACTGTCCTTTATAGTCAAAGTAAGTGCAGCTCTCAACTGCCTCTGCTTCCTTGGGAACTGCGTCAGGGAGCCGGACTCGGGTGGGAAGCTCTGCTCTCGAGCTTTTTTTAGGCATCATTTCATCCCTGCTGCACCAGCCCTTTCTGTGAGGAACATTTTCACATGACATCTTGTGCAAAGAGTGCCCCCAATCCTGCGTCAGCACGTCCTAGATTGTCATTCCTGTCAGCGTGTGAGCAAGGCAGCCTGGAACATGTGCCACATTGTCAGCTAGATCATCACACTGATCTGCTGGGGAGGGCAGAGAGGGAACCAGGGTCTGCTCCTTCTGATCTCAGCTGGACGCTGCAGCCTGGTACAAGGCTGCAAAACAAAACTGAGAATTAGATGCAGTTATTAAGAGTGGAAACCCTGACCAAGAGTGAGGTCAGCGGAAGGCATTGTTTAATAGGTATTGAGCTGGATAAGACTGTGTGGGTCTCTGATGTTATTTCAGTACAGTTATTAATGAAGAGCTGCACGAGCAGCTCAAAGGAAATGAATGGAGACAGTTGTGGCTACTCCTGAGTCAGCCATTATCTCTATTTTAAGAGTTTCTTAAAAATAGCATGCTAGTCCTATTTTAGTACCTAAGAATCTGGGAACTATTAATTTATTATTTTGCTCAGAAAATAATGAACTGTAAAACCACATATCCAAGTGTTAGTTTAAACTCAGTCTTCTCAGTTTATTTCAGCAGAGTGCAGGCAGAACTGCAGCCCAGTGTGTCCCTTACCTGTTGTAGGTGCATGTATCAACCCAGCTGCCCAAATCTTTGAGTGGGCTGATGTGGTGGGATGGTTCTCACACTGATCCTTCAGGCCCGGCCAGGCTATTTCAGAGGGGGCTCAGCCCTCAGCTCCTCACTAGTGCCTGTGTGGTGGGTGGGGGTGGCTGCCTCAGGGCTCCCACTCACCTGCTCTCCTTTGCTCTGTTGCAGAATGATGAAGGTTCAACCCATGAAAAACTAGATTTCAAATTGCACTTCAGTTGTGCTTCATACTTGATCACGACGCCTTGCTACAGGTGAGTGCCCGTGCCGCTGCCCCCGGCGGGCCGAGCCGAGCCGTGCCCGCGCCGCTGCCCCCCGCAGGCCGAGCCAAGCAGAGCCGAGCCCGCGCCGCTGCCCCCGGCGGGCCGAGCCCAGCCGTGCCCGCGCCGCTGCCCCCGGCAGGCTGAGCCCTGCCTGCTCCCGAGGGCTTGGGCAGTGTCTCTGTAGGGGGTGACTGTTCAGATATGTCCAGTGACTGATTTCAAGTGGCTCTGCAGAGGGAGCTCTGTGCCCTGCAGGCTGGCCCTGCTCTGGCAGCAAGAGGGCACAAGTTGCTCCAGTGGACTCTGGAGTGTGGTTTCCATATTTGCTGTAAACCCATTTTCCTCGAGCTTGGTAGCATTTAAGCTTCTGTATCCTGACATGTTTCAGGGGGCTGATGGGACAGATTTCACTTGCATTTCTAATAAAACGTTTACTTTCCTTCCTGCTCTGCAGTGATGCTTTTGCCAAGCTCCTAGAGTCTGGAGATCTGCACATGAGTTCTATTAAAGTAGATGGAATTAGCATTTCTTTCCAACATCTACTGGCAAAGATCTGTTTTCATCATCATTTTTCAGGTGAGTCTTCCTTGGTGCAGAACCTTCTGCAGAATTCCGTATTCTAAAATCTCTGCTGTGCTTGGTGAGCATAATACTCCATGGGCTCAGCAACCACAGGAGCAGGTGATGTCCAGATTAAATACATTTGGGAGAGTTTTCTCCAGTTTTGCAACACTCAAAGCATGCAGTATTCTTCAAAATGAATTCTCCTTGTGTCCCTGTGGAATTCCTGCAGCCCAGTGAGGCATGTGACAGCTATCATGGGAGCAGCTGCTGTGGAGTTCAGGCTGTAACTGTTCTCTGGAGGGTGGGTTTGAACTGCAGGGCTTCAGACTCCTTCCCCAGTGCTTCCTTTCAGTGATGGAGAGCTCCAGCTATTCAGGTTTGGTTTTATTAATTAAAACACAAGTACTGGCTGAAGCAAAACAACTGGCTGTTTCATCATGCTCTGGTGTTTGCATTAGACATTGCCTCACTGGAAGTATTTCTGGGGAAGAAATCTACGTTCTGAGCAGTGTTTTTGCCACAGAACATTTGTGGCTTAGGAGACAAATGACTCACCTCATTATTGTGAAACGTCCCAGAGAGAAGCCAGGAGGAGGCAGGCACATCTTAACCCTGACTTCCTCCTCCCCTCTGTAGAAGCCTCTGTTCCTCAAGGCCAGGCAGAGCAAGGGCTGCTCTGCAGGGGAAGCAGGGCTTGAATTAAAATGGAATGGAATGAAATGAAATTGCTGTTTCTCTGCAGTTGTGGAACGCGTTGATTCATGTGCATCCATGTACAGCCGTTCTATCCAAGGCCATCATGTCTGCCTACTGGTAAAAAAGGTGAGAGCACTGTAACCCCTGAGAAGCTAAACCTGGAGCCTTCCCTGCCTTCCTCTGCCTCCTTCCACTCCCTGAGTTTGGCTGGGAGCACATTTACCCCACTTGGAAGAGGAGCTAATGATTTTTTTTCTTTTTTTTCTTCCTTCCCAAGGGAGAGAACTCTGTATCCATAGATGGGAAATGTAATGATTCTACCCTGCTTAGCAACTTGTTGGATGAGATGAAAGAGACATTGTCCAAGTGCTGAATATTCCTTATAAAATATTCCAACGACCAGAAACACACCCAACGTGTAAAGACAAGCAGACCCAAGTGTTAAGTTTCTCCCTCGTACGCATGTACTACCCTGGGGCACGTGCTTTCAGTTAACTCCACCATTGGTTGCAGTTTAGACATTTTAAGGCTGTATGTTACCTTTTTATTTTCAGAACTTTTTACAAACTGTGGTGTTAACCCTTTCTAGCCCAAAGAGATCCTGGTGACATGACTGGAGGAGGGAGGGAGGGAGGGGTGGGCACTATTTATTCAGCAGCTCATGATGATCCCATGACCTTCATCTGTGTGGGACGGCGACTGAGCAGGACTTTATCAACAGTAGCACAGTTTGTTGTTTGTGCTTATGCCAGGGAAGGTTGACTTAATCCTTAGCCATGAAATATGTCTTCAGGGCTGCTGTAGTTGATGTATATTTCTAGCAGAGGCTGGTGCTGGACCAGAAGGCCTCTTTTTGTTTTGTTTTTTTTATATATATATGATTTATTATTATCTCAAGATCTATTGTGATCAGCATATAAATATCCTCCATCTCCTTGAGCTAATCCAAAGGAGCCCTGTGGGAACTGGGATGTTTGAGTTTGTGTTTATAGTAGTTGCCTTGAGCCTTAACCTTCTTTTAGTGACAGCTGGAAGAGTTGAGTGTGGAAGCATGAAACGGGCTGGAAGTGTTATTGTTTGGGTCTGTGCTCCCCTCACTGCCCCACACACAGAGTCTGTCAGGCCTCTCCCCTTTGAGCTGTCTCTGCTGATGTGTTTTATGAGTCCACTTCAATTTCACATTCCTGAACAGTTAAGCTGTAGCAAGAAACTGGAAATCCAAAGGGGTCTGTTCCTGCTTTTTTATCCTTTTGCTCACCAGCTGAGGTTGATCATTACCAGATTAGAGAAACAGTCATGGGTGCAGGTCCATGTCCTCCCTCTGGGCTCTGAAACCAGCAGGGTCATTCTGTCTCTGTGTCCCCTCAGTGTCCCTCAGGCCTGCCCTTGCAGCAGGGAGAGCAGATTTGGCAGCACAAGTGCCCCTTTGGCAGAGCACTCACTGCCAGGGTGCAGGAGAGGGGTGGATGGGGCACCCCTGTCCCAGATGCAGGAAGGAGGAGGATGAGGATCCCCTCTCCCTGCCAGGGTGCAGGAGAGGGGTCATGAGGAGCTGCTCTCCCTGCTGGGGTGCAGGATGGGGAGGGGGCTGAGGAGCTGCAGATTTGGGACTGTAGCAGTTACTTTAGAGGGAAGAAGGGAGAGTCTGGGAAGTGCCCATTCTGCACTATTGGAATCTTGTGGAGTCACTGACAGGAAAGGGATGTCATGATGTCCTGCAGAGATGCTCAGTTGATGTCCTTCTCCAAAATCCCTTATTTTTTATTCCCCTGCTCCATTTTTTTCCTTGCAGTTCAGCACCCAGTGAGCAAAACTCCGTGGAAGGGTTTTGCTTTGGGGCACAGGTCAGGAGCAGTTGATTGCTCCAAAAAGGTGCCCAGGGAGGAGCTGGCTGGGTCTGCACGTCTCCAGCACCACCACCACTCCTAAAACACCACACCCCCATGCAGGGAGCTGGATGAAGTGTTGATCTTATTTGTTGGGTGATGTCCTGTACTTTACGCGTGTCTCGTGCTCTTTACACTCTTCCCACAGGAGGTATTTTGGCAAAGGCTCTGCTCTGGTGCTCTGGGTTCCTTGCCAGGCCCAGTTCCGTGTCCGACCATGCTGCCACGACGTGGAGGGTTTGGTTTTGGTCAGCCTCCCTTGGTTAGCCAGTTGTGTATTAGAAACTGAACATATTAAAATTGTCTTAAAGGATAATGTTCCTCAATTAGTGTTTGGGTTTTTTAATTCATGGATGAAAACTGTCACTTTAGCATGTAGAGTCTCTTACAGAATCCTGTGCAGTGATTCTAGAATTTTGAAATTGTATGATGTGTTACATTCACAAATTTATTTGCTATCAACATTCCCTGGAAAAAAAAAAAAAAAGACAAAGAAAACAACATACCACAAGCTGCTGTAATGATTTTGTGTCAAGATGATCCAATAAACTTTCAAAACAAAGTTAAATTTTTGGCTTTATAAATGGTCCTTTCATAAGACCGTTCTGGTTTGGATGGACCCAAAACCAAGGCAGGGATTTACCCCAGGGCTGAATAATGTATCTTCAGTGGAGGTAAGAGGAATCTCCTTACTAAAGGAGGTAGGGAATTCCTAATGCCACTCCCTTGAAAGGCAGCTCTGCAACAGCAGCTGTCACTAACACTGAAATTACAGGAAAAAATAATTCAGACTATCTCAGTTAAATCTCCATTAATTGTTTTATTTTTTGGATCATGATTGCAGCTAAAATTCAACACTTGGAAGAATGGGAGCTCTGGTCTGAATGAGGCCGGAATCAGCCCCTGCTGTTGCTTCCTCTTGGCCTCCAGTGAGATTTGTGACAAACGTGGTGACATTGATATGAGGATTAAGGCCCTGTCCTGCCACAGCAGGAGTGAGGCCTTGGCTTGGCTGATGTCCCAGTGGTTTCCAGTCACATCAGAACTTGTGAGAATCATCTTGGGATAGAAAATCCCTGGGGCTGAGAGTCAGGAGCCACCCGTTCTGCACTGGGGATTGCCCAGTAGCTTGTTGGCCCCATTGCTGCAGGAAGGATCCAGGTCCTCTGCTCCCAGTACTGCAATCTCACATGGACCTGCCATGGGCTGGGACTGCACAAATCTGATGGAATGGGATGGAAACAAAAACAAACCCCAACCCAGAAAGTGCCTGAAGCAAACCTCAAGTGTTAAATGAGCCACAGGAGCTGAAGTGTGGGGACAGGATCAGCTCCTGCCCCTTCCTCAGCCCTGGAGTGCTGTGTCCAGTTCTGGGCTCCTCTGGAGCAGAGCTGGAGCTCCTGGCGTGGGGCCTGTGCAGGGCTGTGAGGATGATGAGGGGATGGAGGATCTCCTGTGGGGAAAGGCTGTGGGAGCTGGGGCATGGGGAAGAGCAGAGATGAATATAAATACTGACAACATAGATCTATCTATTATTATGGATATGTGCTTTACTAAGTGCCAGAGGCTGGGGCCATGCAATGGGACCAGAGGTAATGGGAAGAAACTGAACACAGGAAATTCCACCTGAGCAGGGGAAGGACTTTGCCCTGCGTGTGACAGAGCTGCCCAGAGAGGTGGTGGAGTCACCTCCCTGGAGATCCTCAGAAGCCATCTGGCCACAATCCTGCTGTGCTCAGGGGCCCCTGCTGAGCCAGGTGAGCTTCAGTGCATCCCAACCTCGGTTCTGTGACCGGGAGTTGCCCACGAGCCTGGCACACAGGCTCCTGCCCTGGGGCACAGCATCATCTGCTCATGGAGGAATCCAGCCAGAGGGGCCCCGCGGCTCCTGGAGCAGGGCCCGGCCGTTCCCGGGAGCAGGAGGGATCGGCTCCTGGAGCAGGGCCCGGCCGTTCCCGGGAGCAGGAGGGGATCAGCTGCTCTGCAGGAGCAGCCGAGCTGCTGCCGTGGGCCGGGGCCAGCTCGGGCAGCCAGAGACCCCCGAGGAGCTGAGGCTTCACTCCAGGTTCTGCGGCTCAGCTGGGCTGGGAGGGGCTGTGAACACCCTGGGGTTGTTCAGCCTGGAGAAAAGGAGACTCAGAGGTGACCTTATCAAAACCCAGTGATTCTGTGATTCTGGGAGTCTGTGGTTCTGTGAGCTGGGCTGGGGGCTGTGAACCCCTCAGGGACTGAGCCGGGGTCTGCACAGGCTCGGATAGAAATGAATATAAAAAATAATAGAAGAAAATAAAAAAATAAAAGAAAATGGAAACAAGTGAATAGAAAATTAAAATAGAATAAAAATAAAAGAGAAAATAAAATAAAAGATAAAAAGATGAGCTAGAAAATAAAACAAAATAAAATTAAGATAAAATAGAAAATAAAATAAGGATAAAATAGAAAACAAAATCAAGTAGAAAAGAAAATTAAAATAGAGAATGAAAGAAAATAGAATGAAAGAAAAAAAAGTAAAAGGAATTCGGATAAGTAGGATAAAATATTGAAATAGAATGAAAGAACATAGAGTAAAATAAACTAGAATAAAATTTTTTAAATGCCACAAAACACGAACTGTCCCCCCCCAGCAGCCGCTGCGCCTTTCGCCCTCCCCCTCCCCCGGCCCGTCCCTCCCTTGGGCGGGGCCGGCGCAGGCGGGGGCGGCCCCTTTAAGAGGAAGTAGCGCCGGCCGCGAGCGGCGCGCGGGAGGGCGCGGGAGCGGCGGGAGCGCGGCGGCCGCGCGGGGCGTGCTGCGGCCCGCGGTGAGGGAGTGCTGCGGCCCGGGGAGCTGTGCGCGTCCGCCGGCGAGGGACCGCGGCCCGGCAGGTGCGGGGGCTCGGGGGCTGTGGGGGGCTCGGGGCGGTGTAAGGGGACACGGGAGAGGCTGTGAGGGAGGAGGGCCTTGCGGGACGGGCTCGGAGGGGCCTCCGGGGAAAAGAGGCCTGGAGGGGGCCGCGTGTCCCCAGCCCTGCCCACGTGTCCCCCATCCCCGGTGGCCGCGTTCCCCCGGCGGGGCCGGGCCGGGCTCTCCCCGGCCTTGGCGGGACGGGACGGGACCTGTTGATCCGCGGCCACCGCGTCCCCGCTCTGGGCGTTAATTGTTTGTGTTTGCCTGGGCGGGGGGCGATGGCGGCCGCGGCCCGGCCTGAGCCCCCTCAGGAGGGCCCGGGGCCCCTGGGGCGGGGGTCAGGGCATGGATCTGCCTGCGCTGGCCCGGCACGGAGGAGAAACCCCTTGGATGGGACATCCCCGGGCAGAGCCCTGGCTGCTGGGCGCAGCCCCCTCCCTTCAGAGGGGTCGGACCTGCTGCAGGATTCGTGAGCAACCGAAAAATTCGTAATGAAGAAAAAAAAAAAAATTGCAGAGAGTAAGGGGGTTGGTGGCACAACTGTGAAGTTACAGCTTTCAACTTCCCTATTTTATCCCACCTCTCCTTCCCGGCTTTCTCCAGCCCATCTGCTATAGGTAAAGGCATAGCTCTGAAGTGCCAACCTTTCAGTGTCCAAACTGGTCGGGGAATGGGGAATTTTCCATTTTTTTTCAGGTCATGGTGAGCCACGGCTCAGCTGTCATGAGGGAGAATGTGTCAGGAGAACTTGAAAGCAAACTCTTGCTCTGCTTCTGTCTCTTGCTGCGGGCTCAGGAATCCTGATCTTACAGAGCTGCCTCTGCTCTGATCTGGGCACAGTGAGCTCAGCTCCTTCAAAGAAACCTGTGTGAGAAGGACAGGCAAAAGGAAGGGGCAGGAAGCCCTCTGGAGGGAAAGGACAGGGGATCTGGAGTTGTCCAGTGTTCAGCACAGATGTTTGGGGAAGGTTTTTCTGTCAGTGCTAGTGAAAGGCAGAATTCCCTCCTCTTAGAGCTTGGAGCTGCAGAGTGGCCACACTTTCTGGATTTCCATCCCTTTGTTAAAAGTCCCTTTCCGGTCTGGAAATCTTTTGCCAAGTTGCAGGGCAGGGAGGGATTTTGCTGGGAGATGTGAAACTTCCCCAGCCACCTGTTTATCACAGTCCCCAGGGCTTTGTCCTTGCACTCTGCTTCCTTTCCCAACTTCAGGCTCACTTCCAGCTCCCTGTCTGTCTGTCGCTGTTCCCTGGACTGTGTATCCCATGTTTCAGATTCACTTTCTGTCTTAGTCACTTCCTGTGAGGTGAACCTGGGGTGAGTTTGTGACTCTTCAAAATCCCCAGAAAGAGGGAGAGCAGCATTGGGAATTCTTTCCAATGGTGGCAAAACCTGGAGCTGTTGGTTTATGGCAAGGATCTGAGCAGATTCCCTGTGCCTGGCTCACCTTGCAGCTCCTGGGATGCTCTCTTGCTCTGTCACCTGTGCCATCATCAGACGTGGAAATGGGCTCTCCATGTTCTTGGCCAAGGCTTGGGGAGCTTGGAGTAGACTCAGCATCCTGAGCAAAGTTGTCCAACTTCAGCTGCCTCTGGAGCTGTTTGCCAGCTCCTTCCTTGTCCACATCTAACATGGCCCTTCTACTTATGGGGTGAAAAGTGCCCCCACACTGGAATGGGGTGATTTAGTCCCATTTTGGAGGTTGGGCTGTCCAGATCTGTGCTGTGCTTGGTCACTCTTGCTCCTCTGTGAGGGCCAGGGGTCTCCATGGCCACACTAATGGAGAAGATGTCCCCTGTGAGTAGTGAAAGTGTCTGGGGTCAGAACACAGAGATTGCAAAACCTTTCCAATCCTGTCCACAGGTCTGGGAAGGGAGTTGCTTTCAATTTCTGAGTTTTAATTTCTAGTAAGACAGTGCAGTATTTTCTGGTTCTTGAGCCATAAGTGCTGCTGTAAGTGGATCCAGAGCCAGCTTTACTGGAGGTTTACCAGCTTATCTTTAGGAATATGTAATACCAGCTAATGCTGTCAATAAAGAGTGCACCGTAGGCTGCACCTTTATCCTCCTTTTTCCAGATGCCCCTGGGAGGCAGAGGTATCCCTGAGGCCTGGTTTGGTCTGCTGCCTGCTTCCCTGTGGAGCTGGTGGTGTGGTAGAGGTGCTGCTCTGCTCCTGGTGTATTTGGGTGGGTTTTTGCTCTGGGTATATGAAGCAGAAGGGAGGGCAGAGGAAGGGATGGAGGCAGCGAAGGCCAGAAAAAAATCCCAGCAAAACAG
Source organism: Pyrgilauda ruficollis (assembly GCF_017590135.1). NCBI lineage: Eukaryota > Metazoa > Chordata > Aves > Passeriformes > Passeridae > Pyrgilauda > Pyrgilauda ruficollis. The sequence goes on from NW_024519208.1 coordinate 317,484, forward strand.
CAACTTTTGCAGTTGGGCAAAGCCAGAGCAAAACAATACATCACACTCTTGACAGCTTTGACTTCCTCCAGAAAACCTGGCTGAGGTTCCAAAGGGCTGGTGCTGGTGTTGGGTCAGTGTGAGTGAGACGAGGCCACCGTGGTGATGCTGCAGACACTCCCCTGTGTGACCCTGTGCTGATTCCCGGGAACTCGTGGGACAGAAGATGAGCTGGAGCCACCCAGGCCATGGCTGAGGTTGCAACAGGAGCTGAGCTGGCCCTGTGGCTGCACTGAAAGGCTCTGTATTTTCTGCAGGCCTCTCTTGGGGCTGTTGTCTGGCTGCCTTTGCTTCCTTCTCTCTTTCCTCTGGCTGTGTGATGTGGTTGGTGTCGAGGGGGTCTTCAGCTCCACTTCCATGAGCTCGCTCTGTGCCTGGAGCTGTGCTAAGGGATTGAGTTATTCCCGTATCTCCTGCCAGGGCAGGAGAGGCCTCATGGGCCTCTGCTGTCAGCAAGAAACAATCCTGCCATTCATCCCAACGTGTGACATTAACATAGGGAAAAGGGATGTTTGTCCCTGGGATTATCCATGCTCTGAGAAAGACTGGTTGTGTGGCCAGCTCGTGCTCCAGCTCTGCCCTGCGGTGTGATCCCACACTTCCTGGGATCCCAGCCCACTGTTAAAATGGTGCCATAGTCATTTTTTCTTCCTAATGCAAATTTCATGCTGCAAACTGATGTTAGCTTTGACTTGGGTGGGGGCAGATCCCAAAGTTAGAGGAAATGGAACTGCTGTGGGCCCAGAAATATCCCTGTCCAGTGAGGACAGTACAGAGCCTGCACAAGCAGGGAGAGACGAGCAGCTCAGCTGGGACTTAATAAACACCACCCTGCCCTTCCAGCCCTTTAGTGGGGACAGCAAGAGGCCTTCCCAAAGGACAGGCTGCTCTGGGACCTGGAAAAGTGGGAGCTGCTCCTACTGTGCCGTCACTGGCTGTGCTCTTCCCTGTAAATACTTGTGTGTGCAGTTAACGTGAGTGCTGGAGTCGTGACCCAGCTTGTCAGCTTAGCACAGCCCTGCAAAGCCCGCAGCAGATTAGCTCTGCCTCCACACGCAGCCCCATCCCGCCTGGGTCTGTGGAGACCTTCCAGCAGCGGGCTCTGACATTGCAATGGATGCAGATGTCACGTAAGAGCAGCAGGGCTGGCCCTGAGTCAGTAACACCCGGGGCTCCGTGGGGCTCCCTGCAGTCACTGCTGTTCCACGGGAACACTTGGAGATTGCAGCATCTGCTGCCTGACCTTTCCCTCTGGGGAGGGAAGCAGGAGGAGACCTTTTACAGAACTTACTTTCTCGTGTGGGTTTTCTCCCTCTGTGGCTGTGGGGTGGAAGGCCAGGGGGACAAACCACGCTGGAAATTTCTTGCCTTCCCTCTCCCTTACCAGACTGGGTTTTCCAGCCTCCCCAGCACTCACTGCCTCACCTGCCCTTGCTCAGCATCCCTGTGTAGTGTGAGCAGTGTCACCTGTAACATCCCTCCTGTCATTGTCTGAATGTCAATCCTGATCTTGAAGCCAAGCAATAAACTCCCTGCTCATCCATCTGCCTGGGATGGATTCTGGTGTCTCACTGCTGGCTGACCTGTGCTCTCTGCTCCAAGCAGCAGCATTCCCACTTGCAGCTCTTGATGGGTTCTGCCAGAGCTCCCCTCACCTCTGGTGGGTCCTCTGCTATACCAGATACTGCTTAATTTAACAGGGCTTTTCCCTTTATTCCATAAACTAACTCAACTTTAGGATTGTCTGGAATGCTTGGCATTGCAGGGGTGAAGGAGATGCTAGTTAAAGCCCAGGATAACTATTTCTGGTCTTTTATTATGCTTATATTATGCTTATAGCCTTGTCCTGCTCCTAAACCAACCTCTTTGCCTAAGCCATGCTCTTTCCAGGAAGGGCCTGGAGATGTGGGAAGTCCCAGGAGAGCTGTACCATTTCTTCGTCGGGAATTTCCAAATTGTGCAGCAGATTGGAATAGCGGGGCCTGGGGGTGGCTGGCAACAGGCAGGACCTTCTTAAAGCTGACTCTGGTGAAAGACAAAAGGCTCTTTGTTTGCCCAAACCTTCGGAATTCAGTATTTCCAGTGTGCCCCTGTTCAGATTTGGTTGCAAAGGCTGCTGCTAAAGCACTTTCTAAAAGAAAAATGTGGATGTTGTCCTGCAGAGCAGCAGAATGAAGTGGGGTTGGGGTTGGAGGTGCAGCTGGGCTGGGTCAAGCTGCTCCTTCTCCAGAAACTTCTGAGCAGCTTCAGCTGCCGGGGCTGAGCACAGGGGACGGATGGGGAAGGCAATGCCGAAGGGAAAGGTGGCTCAGCTCTCCTGCAGCAGCGTGGAGTGATCCTGCGGGAGCAAAGACAGAGCTTGCAGAGGGGAAGGATTAGCTTTTGGGAAAACATTGGCAGCTCCCTGGGCCGGGAGGCTGGAGGCAGTGCCATACAGGAAGCGGCTGACGTGGAAGTGCCGGCTGGCTGGGATTATGAATGGCCAGGGGTGCCTTCCAACCACACTGAGCCCTCCTCGCCCTGCCCTGCCCTGCCCGAGGTAAGCGCGGGGCAGACCTTTGCTCCTCGTATCACAAATCCATTCGAAAGAGCAGCTGGAAGTCTTGTCCCAGGAAGACAAGCCCTCGATTGTTGCTAGACTGGCTCTGGAGGCGCAGAAACTGGCTGCCATTAGTGTAGTGTGGCTGCCAGGATTGTTCCGGTCCCTGCTCTCTGTAGTAAAATCTCTCCTTTGGTCGGAGAAAACCAGGATCATCCTGTCCCGAGACACTGAACTAGTGCAGAGTGGCCATGGGAAGGGATTTGTGAAAGGAGGGGGGGTGGAATTGTGGAAAAAATGTACATGTGCATCCGTCTTGGCTGTTTTGTGCAAGTTGCCTGTTTGAAACTGCTTTTCTTCTCTTCCTCATTCTGTAAATTCAGGTTTTTACTTGAAATGCTCAGTGCATCCAAAATACCTTTATCAGGGCTGTTTATCAGTCGGGGGTTTTGTGTCCTGTGTTAGGAATTCTGGCCTGGCATTGAGGGCCCTGGGAGTGGCTCAGAGGGAAGCAGGATCGTGACTCCCCTCTCCTGGTGAGCTCTGGGGACACAGTGGCTGTCACAGGCTCCCTACCCAAGGGATACAGGCAGCTGGACTCGGTGGGATGTGAGGACAGCAGCCTGGCTTCCCGGTCAGGAAACTGGACAAATCCCTGATTTGAAGAGCTGCCTTGCTCCTTGGGCTGTGCTGAAGGGCTGTTTTACCAGAGGCAGCAGGATGTGGCCGGCCCGGCGCTGGGGTCACGGAGGAGGGAGGCGGCCTCGTGTCTGACCCCTCCCCAGCTGCGGAGCCGCTGGGTTGTGGCCGCCCATGAAACAAACGGGGAGGTTTTTTCCCCTCTTTTGAAAAAGGAAGCTTGGCCTCGGCGCCTGCCAGCGCTGACAGAGGGTGCAGAGCAGGGCTGAGCCCTCTGCAGGAGTGACCTGCTGAGGCCAGGAACACAGGTAGGAGCTTGCTGACTGCTGCCTTGCTGGTTTTCCCTGCCTGTTGTTAAACCCCGTGCAGTGTTGGCAGCAGAGGGGAGCATGGAGTGCTGCTGGGGCTGGCACTGCTGAAGCAGTCATGGGACTCCTGGAGTCCTTTTTGGGCCATTCTGCCTCTGTAGGGAGGGCAGGATCTGTCGGGAACTCTGCTGGCTTCTGGAAAACCTCGGGATGGCTCAGTAGGGTGCAAGGGGAGGCAGTTTCCTGGTGTTTTGGGGAGGCGACTCTTCCCTTTTTCAGACTCTGAGCTGCTTTTACAAGTGATCAGGAGTTGGGGAGCAGCTGCCTGGGATTCCTTCCTCTGCCCAGAGCCTGGTGTTAGAGCAAGGCAGCTCCTCATGATCCACCATTCCTGACGAGGGAAGTGGAATGGCAGGACAGTGCCAACAGCCCTGGCAGCAAAACCAACACAGAACTGGAGCTGCACAAGCAGGGAGTCAGAGAAGAGGAGCTTTTGGGATGGGGGGGAAGGGAGGGCCAGGCCTTGAGACCCCTGGGCAGACAAGTCCAGCATGGTAGGGAGCTGCTCCTCCCGTGTCCTTGGGATAAGCTGGAGGTGTGTTTGTGCCCTGGACAGCCCACGAGGGTCATGGGCTCTGATCCTGAGCGCTGGCCAAGGTCCTCCCAGAGCACCGGTGACGTCTGCTGTGATCTTGGCTGGCTGAAAGGAGGAGGCAACAAAATGTACTGAGGTTTGTTTAGTGGGGGGAGTGGTTTTTCCCCTCACCTTTAAAGCTTGCAGATACCATCCAGGTGCTTTGCATGTCGCATTTCCCAATTGTCTCTAACCTTTCCTTTCCCTTGTGTGTGGGGGCGGTGTCAGCTGTGACTCCTGCCTGTGGAAGTAGGTGTTGTACAGATGATATCATCTCTGAGCAATGTCAGGGATGCTTTGGTCTCTGTGCCTCTTTATTTTTATTTTTTTTCCTAGAGCTAAATGTTTCTTTTAGCTCACTGCAGTCAGAGACCGTAATTAAATAGGCTGCATCTGCTTGATGTCTCAGCTACTCATTTTGCTAATGCTTCACACAGATGCTGAATCGTCTGAGAGACGATTGCTCTGTGTTGAGCTCCCCTGTTCTCAGGGCTGATGTCTCCATAGGATCAGGAATTGGTTTCTAGGACCAGTACTGCCTCAACACCAAGTGAACTGCCCTGCACAGAGACCCTGACAAATGTGGGGGCTGGGAAAACCCCAGCCATGTGACAAGGGCAAGTGTCAGATTCTGCCCAGGCATGGGGCAGCCCTGGATGCAGGGACAGACTGGGAGTGAGAGGCTGCAGAGCAGCGCCGTGGGAAGGGCCCTGGGGGTCCTGGTCAGTGGCAAGTTGGATCTGAGTCACCGCTGTGTCCTGGCAGCCCAAAGGGCCACCCTGTCCTGGGGGGCACCAGGCCAGGGAGGGACTGTCCCACTCTGCTCTGCACTGGGGCAGCCTCACCTCCAGGGCTGGGGGCCTTGGGCACCACGACATCAGAAGGATCCAAAGCTGTTGGAGAGTGCCCAAAGGAGGGACACGGAGCTGGGGAAGGCTCTGAGGAGCGGCTGAGGGCACTTGGCTCGTTCAGCTGGAGCACAGGAGACTGAGGGGAGGCTCCTCGGGGGCTGCAGCTCCTCCCCAGGGGAGGCAGAGGGGCAGGGGCTGAGCTCTGCTCTGGGACAGGGACAGGAGGCCAGGAAGGGCTGGAGCTGTGCCAGGGCTTGGCATGGAGCTCAGGGAAAGGTTCTTGGCCCCGAGGGTGCTGGCACTGCCCAGGCTGCCCAGGGAATGGTCCCGGCCCCAAGGCTGCCAGAGCTGCAGGAGCGTTTGGACAGCGCTGCCAGGGGTGCTCAGGGTGGGCTTGTTGGGGTGGCTGGGCAGGGACAGGGGCTGGGCTGGGCTAGATTGTCCCTGTGGATCCCTTCTGACTCAGAATATTCTGGGATTCTATGAAAAATCTCTCCATCCCGCTCAGATGAGCAAAATGGTTGGTGTTTGTTTCTTGATGCGTGGTGCCAAAGCCAGGGGATGTTTGGTTTTACCCTTAGGTTTTACTCCATCCACATCCATGCCAGGCCCTGCAGTGCAGATCCTCCAGAAAAGAAGCAGGGATGGAGTCACACTGCTAGGGGTGGTCCAGGGAGCCACATGGAGGGTGGTGCTGCTGCTGCTTTGTGGTTTCTTGTGTGAGAGGATGTGTTTTCCTCCATCTCCAGTGCAGGGAACTCATCACAAGTGCTTCCCTGGACTTTGTGCTGGAAGTAGCAGAAGCCTCAGCACCTGCTGCCCACATTGCTGGTTCTGTGGGGGCCGTGCCTCAGTTCCGGGGTGGGTGCAGTCCCTGGAGCTTCCGACTCTGTCACAGGATGTGGCCAGGCTGTGACACAGCTCCTGCTAACCAGCACTGCTCAGCTGTCTCTCCACACCCTTCTCTTCTTCCTCTGCCACGTCTGGGGTTGGATCATGCTCCAAAGGACACATCTGCCAGGGGTTTGTGCTGGGTTTGTCTCCCCTGAGTGGCTCACGGTGTCACAGCAGCTGTTTTGGCAGCAGGAAGGCCAGGTTGGATGGGGCTTGGAGCAGCCTGATCTAGTGGAAGGTGTCCCTGCCCATGGCAGGGAGTGGCAACTGGATGGTCTTTAAGGTTCCTTCCAGCCTAATCCGTTCCATGATGACATATCTGCTCTGGATTCACCTCTCAGCCCATGGTGGATCTTACTGAACCACATTAAAATGCTTTTAGGGTTTCTCCCAACACATCATAGCTCAAGCTGGGGTTTGGATCTCTCAGCTCCTGCATGGAAGAGGTTACTGAGCCCATTCCCACAGGAAATGTTGAGCCTGTTCTTAGTGAGGTGAACTGGAGTGGTTTGGGGTTTCTTCCTCACTGTAATTAAATATGGAAACAAGAGGCCTTGGCTTTAAAGCTTTTTAATCTTTCTTCAGAGAAGAACTGCTGATTAGCACTGCAGCATCTGTTAGAGATGGGCTCGATTGCAGCCATGGTAGTCATGACCTTGAGTTTGGGATGTGCTTGCCAGCATTTGATGACACTATTTACCTATTGGAACAACACTCATGTAAACCTGAGGCCTCATGTAAATCTAAATAGATTCTGCTTGGGGAAAGGGGTTTTTTTTTTGCTTGCTTGCTTGCTTATGAAATTATGGAAACTTATTTCTGCTATTTAAGGCATCAGCTTAATTTCTATTACTTTATTCATTTCTCTGTCCAGCACATGTAAAATATTTTTGGTACACAAAGCTTTCTGCCTTAAGCTTTCATCAAAGAGCAGCCTGGCACAAATTCTGTGAGGGGCTGGATGTGGGAACAAAGGAGGTATAATTAGCTACAGATAAACAGAGCTGTGTTTCTCGTCAGCATCCCTTCAGATCTCAACTTGTGTCTCTCCCTTGGAGCTGATTTTCTACAGTCTGGTAGAGGAAGATGAGCTTCCCCTCATCTTCCAGTTTTCAGCTTGTAAGTGCAGCTAAACTGAAATGGGAAGTATGTTTATGATCTGTATGCACCTGCAGAAAAGGCTGTGGCTGCTCTCAGGGCTGATGTTATTTCAGGATATTTGCTTTCCGGGTGCCTGAGCTGTGACTTCTTCTTCTCATTGCCCTCCACCCCTTGGTTCCTGTCTCTCACTTTCAGTGGCTGGCTTGGTGGGGGCTGTCTGGCAGCAGCTCTGAGCTGTCTTGTAGGCTGGCATGACCTGGCCTGGCCTTGTTCCCAAAGCAGGGATGCAGAGGTGAAAATGGGATCTGGGTGAAACCCAGCTGCTTTTACCCTTCTTTGTTAGTGCATGTGAGCCAAGCAGGCATTTCTGCAGGCTTGGGGTCTTGTGGTGTGGCACTGTTGGGGTGAGTGGCAGCCCTCTCCCATGGCTGTGGGGCCTGTTCCCTCATTCCCACATGGAACAGGTCAGGAGGTGACTCTGTTCAGCCCAGGTCACCCCTCCACCTCCCCTCCCCTCTGCTCCAGCCGCAGAGGGAAGGGGGAGGAAGGAAAGCTGCCGTGGGCTCCCCCCCTTCTCAGATGTGGGGCGAGGGCCCAGATGGCATCCCAGATCTCTTCCTATGGGATTTAGACGAGGTTTCCTGTTGAGAAAGCTGCTCCTAATCGCTGCCCTTCTGTGCTGTGTTGCAGATCAGGACCAGATGAGCAGAGGGAGGTTTCTGTGAAGATCAGAGTCGCCCCAGCCGTGCCCCGGGAAGTGGCCGCGCCTCCGGCTGTCACCGCTGCGGGCCTGGAAGACACGCAAGAGAAGGAAAATGTCCCACGCTTTAAAGCAAGTGTTCAATAAAGACAAAACCTTCCGGCCCAAGCGCAAGTTCGAGCCGGGCACTCAGCGGTTTGAGCTGCACAAGAAGGCCCAGGCCTCGCTCAACGCCGGCCTGGACTTGAAGGTGGCCGTGCAGCTGCCGCCGGGCGAGGAGCAGAACGACTGGGTGGCCGTGCACGTCGTGGACTTCTTCAACCGCATCAACCTCATCTACGGCACCATCAGTGACTATTGCACTGAGCAGTCCTGCCCCGTCATGTCGGGGGGCCCCAAGTACGAGTACCGGTGGCAGGACGAGCACAAGTACCGCAAACCCACGGCCCTGTCCGCACCCCAGTACATGAACCTGCTCATGGACTGGATCGAGGTGCAGATCAACAACGAGGACATCTTCCCCACCAATGTCGGTGAGTTTGGGTCCCAGCTGGGGCTGGAGGGAGGGAGGGGGTGTGGAGCCTTCTCATGGAGCCCCTGTTGCTGTTCCAGGAGTTGCTGAAGCACAGCTGACACTTGTAGCAGTGCGGTGAGCTCTTCCCAGCTCTTCTGCAGTGCTGAAATACCCAGAGCTGTACCAGATCTCACTGGGAGTCATGGATACCTTGAGGCGGTGAAACAGGAGGCTGCCCTTAGAGCAGTCAGTCTCTGGAGTGGCTCATGCTGGATGCAGGATGGCTCTCTGGGAGCTGATGGCCAGCCCAGGTCTGAGGCACAGCTCTGTGTCACCTGGTAATGGTGTCACAAGCCATAATCACCCCCTCTGTTATTAGAGGCCACAGTGGCTGTCTCTGCCCCTCCAGAGGGTGGGATGCTGGCACAGTCCTGGAGGGAAGGGCCATGTTTCATCTGCTGCCAGGACCATGGAAACAGGAGTTTGGCTTAAGACCTCAATCTCCATATCCAAACGCAGCTTTGGGACAGAGATTGTTGGGTTTTATTTTGTGATGAAGATGGAAGAATTTAGTCTCTAAGAATTTAGTCTCTAAGTTATCAGGTAAATACAACTGAGCCTATGCAGAGCTTCCATCTCCTGGGAGGGAGGAGATGAGGTGCAGCAGAGCTCACTCCCTCCCTCCTGCCCTGGTGTTTATCCCTTTGGAGCTCTGATGGGATGCAGTTGGTCCCTATTTGGGGCACATCTGCCACTTGAGCATCCACAGGGATCCTCCACTGTGCCAAAATGCTGCTTAAACCTGATGTGGAGTGGGCAGAGAGGGGAGGGGGGCCATAAACAGCCAGTTTTGAGACAGCTGCAGCACCAAACCCTCCCCAGCCGTTCTCGCGCTGCACGGGCTCTGCTGCAGCTCTCTGGGGACCTCGCTGGGGGTGTTGGTTCTGTTCTGGGCTGCAGGACGAGCTTCCGACAGCACGAGGTTGTGGTCTGGGGTTTTTTAGTTGTTACTGTCTTCAGCTCAGCTTTAACCAGATCCTTCAATGCTGACTGAAATGCTGCAGCTCTGGCAGAGCAAGGAAAGGGTTTAACTCATCCTTATTCCTCCAGAAACAGTGTGAACTTTACACCCATGGAGGTGGCTGCATGGCCAGACTGCTCTGCTGCAGGGGCCCAGCCAAACAGTTCTGGAGCCTTCAAAGAGGATCTTAACAGCTTTAATTTTTAACCAAAGAGCTACAGATGTACCAAAACAAGAGATAACTGGGGAGTTAACAGCACCAGGCCCTTCCTTTGGGAAGTTGCTTGGTTGTATCTGGTGTTCTGCACTGTTTATATAAATACATCAAACAGTAGTAGCAGAAAACTCTTGTCTGACTGAAAGAACTGCTGGGAATGTGGGCTCTGCTTTCAGTCACAGCAGTGCATCACTCTGTCACTTAAAAAAATCTGTGCTTTGAAAAATCCAAAGGAAAGGAAAGGAAAAAGGAGAGGGGAGCTGGAAATTACCAGGGACAGAACTTCTGCCTCAATCTGTCCATTTTACCAATTAATTTTAGCCCTAAGCAACCAGCTTTAACTTGACCAAAGGTTTTTTATGGCCACTCTTCCCCTCCCAAGGTACTCCCTTCCCCAAGAACTTCCTCCCAGTGGTGAAGAAGATTCTCTCCAGGCTCTTCCGGGTGTTTGTCCACGTCTACATCCACCACTTCGACAGGATCACCCAGATGGGCTCGGAGGCCCACGTGAACACCTGCTACAAGCACTTTTACTACTTTGTGAAAGAGTTCAATCTCATAGACACCAAGGAGCTGGAGCCCCTGGTGAGTGTCTGGTGGGGCTCTCAGGGTCTGTGGCCAGCACAGGGCTGGGGCAGGCACAGAGGGCTCTGGAACCTTCTCAGAAGGCCCCACCTCAGATCCTGGGGTCACTTTTGGGTCCCTCACTCCAGCAAAGACACTGAGGGGCTGGAGCATGTCCAGATACAGGAACAGAGCTGGGGAAGAGTCTGCAGCACCAGAAGGAACTGAGGGAGCTGGGAAAGGGGCTCAGCCTGGAGAAGAGGAGGCTCAGGGGGAACCTTCTGGCTCTGCACAACTCCTGACAGGAGGGGACAGCCAGGGGGGCTCAGTCTTGTCCCAGGTAACAAGTGACAGGACAGGAGGGAACCCTCTCAAGCTGTGCCAGTGGAGGTTTAGATTGGATTTAAGGGAAATTTTTTTCACTGAAGGGGTGGGACAAGCATTGGAAAGGTCTGCCCAGGGCAATGTTGGAGTCATCATCCCTAGAAGTGCTCAAGAAACATGTGGCTGTGACACTTGGGGACATGGTTTAGTGGTGACACAGCAGTGGTGGGGTAATAGTTGGACTTAATGATCTTGGGAGTCTTTCCAAACCTTAAGGATTTCATGATTCTCTTCTAAAGCTGGTTGCCCAAATTCAGGACCAGTTTCCTTGCAGTGTAACTGTCAGGAACCTGGGAGTCAGGATGTGATAGGATGTGCTGGGAATGGGAATGGTGGGGGGAACACGGGCCTGCCCAAACTGGAGCTGTGGGCAGCAGGGTCACCTAGGAGTAATACTGACAGCTAAAGACAGGGGGTTTTTATCTACACCCTCACCTGGGAACCTGGATCCTCCTTCACAGTCCCTTGTCTTCTCTGTCCCTTCAACAGAAGGAAATGACCTCCCGGATGTGCCACTGAGCTCAGACCCTCCTGCTCCCACCTCTTCCGAGGACTCCGAGCCCCAATCCCACATTGGAGACCTGATTCAAGGGGAGAACAGAGACGTTTCGTTTAAGAAATTATATATTTTTAATGAGTTTCAATGTAAAACTGTGATACTGCAGGAATATTTTTTTAAAGATGCTCTAGATTAACTAATTTTTTATAGTAATTTCTATAAAAAGGAAAGAAAATATTTTGTGGGCCACTTGATGGGAATGTTTGCTCTCGGAGTGGGGAAGAGCTGCCTGAGCTGCCTCCTCCATGTGCCCTGAGTGAGCTGAGCCAGACACTTCACACAGAGCTGTGTTGTGGGGCTGGTGCTGCCATGGAAGCGGTACCTCCCTTGGGATACACATTTCCCACCCCTGGAGGCAGGGTACAGGACTGGTGTACATGGATCCCCCAGGTGTGGATCCCCCAGCACCTCTTCCACTGGCTGTGAGTCCAGGTTTGGGGCAGAGCTGCTCTGTGCCCACCTGTCCCCAAGGCCTGGCTCTCGTGATCTCCCTCTGAGTGAGCTGGGACTGGGCTTCATCCCATGACTGCCACAGCTGGAGCCAGTGCTGTTGGAGTGGAAATCTGCCCTCGTGTGTCAGCCCAGCCCTGAGCTGAGCTCTGCACACACAGCCCAGCTGTGGCTCTGCACTGTCTCCATGGGGACACAGATCCACACTGGCAGCTCCTCGCGGGAGCCACCAGAGGGAAGGTGCTGGGACAGGCACCAGGAATTCTCCTCCATCCCCTCCCTCCCTGTCCCTTGTGGTACGCTGACCCTGCCACTTCCCGCTGGGGTACGGAGCCTTCTCCCTGTTCCTCAGCATCACCACCCCACCCAGCTCTGCACATCTGGGACCAAAATCTCTGCTGTGCAGCCAGAGCCCCCCCGGCCTCGCCTGCTGCTTGCACGAGGAGAGCTTGGCAGTGCCCCCCAGTAGGTAATGGGTCTACCTAGGATTTGGGGACCAGTAAGTGACCAAACTGCACCACTAACCACTTCTTCCTTACAAAGCATTCCCGTGCCCTGGAATCTCTTTACATACGTGACTCTGTCATTTCTCATCCTGCCGTTAGGACACTCGTACAAATACCACTCGTGCTCTGAAATGGAACCAATAAATTATGTTGTATTTACACAGCACACGCCGCCGCCGAGCGTCTCGTGACTGCACGTTCGTCAGAACCTTCCCATCAGCAAAACAAACACAGGGTGTTTGGGCTCCTTGGGGATTGTGCTGGGGAGCTGGGAGCTCGTGGGTGTGTGCTCCTGGCACAGCTCCTGGGGGGTTGGTTGGGTTCCTCCTGCTCTCCACATGCCCGGTGCAGGCTGCTCTGAGCCCTGCACTGGGGCCCAAGGCCATGGGACCTGACCAGCAGCCCGGGGTTGTCCTGAGTTGTGTCTGCAGTGTCTCTGTACCCAAGGGTTGAGCTGTTCTCCCAGCTCTGAAACTCAGGTGGGAGTGGGCAGGGGAGGGGAATTCCAGCTCACCAACTTGCCAAGAGGCTCCTCTACAATGGGAAGGAGCCAGGGGTGCAGTCATGGAGGCTGATGGACTAAATTGGGAAAAACTGCATTTGGGGGATGCACGTTGTTTTCCTGGCCAGGAGGGGAGTGAGGGGCTCCCCAGCTGTAGCTCCTCTTGTTCACTGCATGCAGCACTGGCTCTTGCCTGTTTCCCTGCCCAGTGGAGGTGCTGGGACCACCCTCCAGCCCCTCTCCCAGTGTTTTGTGGGTGCAGCTCAGCTGGAGAACATGCTGTTCCTTGGTGTGGACTATCTCTTTGGCCAGCCTGGGTCAGCTGTCCCAGCCCTGCTTCCCCCAGTTGTTGTGCCCCTCCTTGCTGGCAGAGCACGGGACACACAAAGTCCTTGGCTTAGAGTAAGCACTGCTCAGCAACACCAAAACATCGGTGTGTTATCAGCATTATTCTCATCCCAGATCCCAAACACGGCCCCGTACCAGCTACTGGGGAGAGAACTGGCTCTGTCCCAGCTGAAACCAGGACACCTGCAAGGCCCCAAGTGCTGAGCTGTGGTGGGGCTGCAGGTGGGTGGAGAGCGGTGCTGGGTCAGCCCTCGGAGCCAGGGCAGCTCCTGCCGCTGTTCCTCAGCTTCCCCTTTCACACCCACCTGGAGTGCTGCGGGTGCTGAGTCCGTGCATGTGTGGCACCCAACCCGCTGTGACCCACAGAGCTGCAGGGACTTGCCTTCCTCAGCCCCCCTTTCTTTTTGGGGGAAAGACCCTCCCATGCCAGACCAGCTCAGCCAAGGGAGGGGGAGGAAAAGCACCTTTGTAGGAGAAGATGTGGCAGGGCTGGAGGTGGCTGAGCCCAGCCCCACGCCCGGCAGTGCAGGATGTTGCCCAGACAGGTCTGTGGAGCCACAGCTCAGCCTCGCTCTGCCTCTGCCCCAGCAGCCCCAGCCCCACTTTCATCTCCCTGGGCTTTCATCTCGTGTTTACTTGCTCCTGAGCTGCAGCTGCAGTGCTGCAGGGAGCAGGCAGCTGTGAGCCCCTGGGGCTGAGCCCCCAGGCTGAGCCCCCAGGGTTGAGTTCATAGTGCCGAGCCCTCCGGGCTGGGCACCCCAAACTGTGGCCCCAGTGCTGAGCACCACAAGCTGAGGCCCCAGGGCTGAGCCCACCCAAACTGAGCCCCCCAAGCTGAGCCCAGCCTGGCCAGGGGGTTTAGCCTTGACCAAGACCCCTCGGTACTTTCACTGCTCATCCCCCTGGCACAGGTTGGGTGCAGAGGCATCACAGAGGCTGTGCTGAGAACCCAGAGAACAGCTTTGCAGATCTGCACTGCAGGGCCTGGGCTGAGCAGGTACAGTGCCCAGGGCTCCAGCAGCCTCCCCTCTGCGGGGCTGATCCCTTCCCAAAAAGCACAGATGGCATCTGCCCTGGAGCTGGAGCGGGCACGGGCTGGCAGCACGGAGGGGGCTGTGGCTGCCGTATGTTCCGAGGGAAATGCTCCTTTCCTGTGCTTCAGAGCAGGGTCTCCTGCTGCTCCCAGGAAGCCGTAGCTCATCCTGATCCTCCCCTGCTGAGTTTCTCCATCCCCTGAACCCTCAGGAGCTCAGGAGCTTCAGGGCTTCAGTTCTGCCATGAATCTGGATTTAGGATCCTACCAACAATATCAGTTTGTCACAGATGAGTGATTTAGGGTCACTCAAAGAGTCACCATCAATGCTGTTAGCAAAAGTTATTTTAATATGAATCTATGAAAGTGGGATTTAACAGAGTACAATGATGAGGTTCCCTCTGGTACTTTCTACATGGATGTAAAATACTAAGGAAAATCAAGCTGGAATTGAGCTGGAATGATTTACACTGACACTGAAGATGTAAAAGGGTAAGAGAGACCCTTTTGTTGAATGCAAGGTTCAGACAAGACCCCCCTGCTTCCTAAACTCCTGATGGACCTTAGGTACAGCCCAGATCCAGTCTTAGTCTCAGATTTGGACAGTGGTTCACATATGAAGGAATTAAATACATGGATTTCATTGGTATTAATTCAGGGTGTTGTCAGGAACTCACCGAGGAGCTGTTGCAAGTTAAGGGTCTCTCAGTCTCATCCCAAACTGAGATGTGTCCCACCTCCAGAGGAGATCACAGATGTTCAGTCCAGCTGCAGATTAGGGGGAACTCAAACTGGACTCATCCAAAGATCTGTTGGTGGTGGAAAGGTCTCTCTGTTCCTTCAGGCACAGGTCGGAAGGTGTCCCTGCTCCAGGACACCACAGCACAGTGACACTGCCAGGCAGAGAGAGCTGGAGGCACCCACTGGTGCCTTGCTGGCAGGGTGATGGGGTGAAGCAGCTGGCTCACAGGGAAAAGTGCAGGGGGCTCCTTGTACCCACAACTTACATTGTTCCTTGATAAATAACTCTTGGAAAAGCCACCTGCTCTCCATGTGTTAATCCCACAGTCAGTTCTGAGCTCACAAGCATCAATGCTCCCTGGGGCACTCTGCTCCTTCATGGGTTTCCTGGACTTCTTGGCCGGGCTCTGGCCTTTTCCTCCTCTGGATCCCAGACCAGACCATTGCTGGGTTGGTGGAAGAGTCGAGCACATCCCTATGAGTCCCATCAGGGTTTGCTTAAAGTGGGAAACTGGGGAGTGAGGGCAGCCTTTGCACAGACCCTTGGAAAACAGCCAAGGGGGAGCAGGGGCTGGGGGTCTCCTGTGGCACCTGTGGCTGCGTGTCTGTGGGGTCTGTGCCAGAGCCATGTCCTGCTGGGTGAGGACAGGGATGTCCCCTGCCACCACCTCCCTGGGCAGCAGCTCCTGCTCAGAACGTTGCTGGGGCTGTGCTGCGACAGAAGATGTCCTTACACTGCCCTGCCCTGCCCCTCCAGCCCTGGGCACTGTCCCAAAGACAGCAGGGGGACCCCTCCAGAGGGGCCATGGGGCCCATGGAGCCCATGGACTGTGCTCCCATCCCCAGGAGGTGCTGCCTCATTCCATGTGCCTTTTGAGTTGTGGAAACAGGAGCACAGATGGCACAGGACATGTCCCTGCACAGCTCTGCTGTCACACTCAGCCCCCAGACCCTGGGAGTGCCTCCATCCCTCATCCCTGCACGGGCAGTGGATGCTTTCCAAGCTCTGAAATGTGCTTTTTGTTTGTTCTGTGTTCCCTGGACAGCTGATGCTTCTGGAGCCAGATTCCCCAGGGTCCCTGGCAGCCCCCCAGCCCTGATCTGTGCCCGCCTCCTCCCAGGCAGGGCTCTGGATTTGCTCTGCTCCAGTTTTGGGCTCCATGGAGGAGGTGACAGCCGTTCCTGGGACAAGGGAACAGTCACCAGCATGGCACGTGCTCCCTCTCCCTTGTATGGCACAGGCCAGGCCGGGAGCCAGCAGCTCCAGGAACATGGGCAGGACCTGGAATGCTTCTGGGAAAATGCTGGAGCAGGGAGGACATGTCCCATCCCTGCGGGTGACACTGATACCGAGGGCAACTGCTGCTCCAACCCCACGGGGACAGCAGGTCCCTCCTCACCCGCTGCCTCACCAGGAGAAGGGGCCCCAGGATCATTTTTGGTCCTGGTGAACAAATCCCTGCTAACCCCAGAGGCTGCCAGCACCGACAGAGGCTGCTAGCACCCCAGAAGCTGCCAGTCCTCCAGCACGGGCTGTACAGGCCCTGCTGTGGTTTCAGTGCCCTTTCCAAGGGAGCAGGGGGAATTTTTTGATGATTTGGGAGTTTTTCTGCTCCTTCTAAGAAAATGTGCAACGTGCCAGCCTGCACCTCTTCCTGCCACGTCCCTGGGCTTCCCTGGAGTGACCCAGCTGCAGGGGGTCAGGGCTGCTGCTGCAGATTTCCCCCTTCCCAGGGAACTGGGAGGGTGGAGGAGGGTGAAAAGAGCCTGGGGTGTTTGAAGTCCTCCTGGAAATGCTTTTCCCATTTGCTGCTCTCTGCTGAGACAGTACTCCCACTATGGCACAGCATGAGCCCTCTCCCTGCCCTTCTCCCAGACACCCCAAAACCACAGCTCCTGCAGCTCCTGCCGCTTGTTTTGGGGGCTGCAGAGATTTCCCTCCTGGAGGAACTTGCTCCATCTTTCCAGTAGATCCCAGGGCCAAGCCCCATCCCAATCTCACCATCTCCATGTCCTTGTCCCCTGGGTTTTGGCTGGTGTGGGATGTCAGGGTATGGGGGAGGGAGGATGCTGCCCACTGAACTGGCACCTCCCTTGAAGGACTTTTTGGGGGTGAAACCAGGGTGTGATTGTACCCTCCCTCAGGACACACTTCCCTGCAGCTTCCATGTTGGGTTCCAGCTACTCTCTCCCCTTATGGTGCCTCTTCCAGCTGGGGAAACTGAGGAAGGACACCGCCATCCCCCTCCTTGTGACCCCTCTCACTCTGTCCCCCAGCTGTGCCTGGGACACACTGGGCAGCTCTGCTGGGGGCTCCTGGGCAAGGGGGCAGCCCTGAAACGTGGGGGTAAAGCAGGAGCTGGGAAAGCCAAGCAGGGCTGGGGGGACCTGGGCCGTGTCCCTGGGAGAGCCCCACGGTGGCAGGGTGGGGACTTGGGGTGCACTGAGGCCTGGCAGGAGCTGCCAAAAACCCCCCAGTGGCTTCAAGGCGAGGAGGAAATCAAGGATTCAGCAGCACAGCAGCCAGCTCGGCTGTGAGCCCGTGTGTGCCCTGGGCATGGGGGAGGGGTGTCCCCTGCGTCCCTCCTGTTCCCGGTGTCCCTCCCATCCCTCCTGTCCCACCCCAGCGCCAGGAGTGTCAAACCTCCCCGTTTCTGCCCGGCAGGAAATTCCAGGTTTTTTGCAGGATTTTTTCATTTGACACACAGCCAGGGATCCAAATCTCTTGCTTCCAGGGGCGGGAAGCTGGGCCCTCCTTGGGCCGGGGAAGTAACACACGAAAAAAAAAAAAAAAAAAAAAAAAAAGAGTTTATTTATTTTCCCTTCCAAAGCAGAGCAGTGGGGTGGGAGGGGAAGCCCTGGACAGCCCCGAGCAGCGCCTGCCCACACTGGGGCACATCCAGGGGTTGTGGGCAGCCACGGGTGGGCACAGAGGGGTGACAGGGTGGCCGCGATGCCTCCGGCCCCTGACGCTCCTCTGCTCCCGGGCCAACAATAGCCGCCTTCCGGCACAGCCCCGCTCACTTTCCTGTTTTCCCTCGGCCCGTCTTGGAGTGTGGGGCTGCAACAGCTCCTGGAGACCCCAGAAGATTGTGGGACCTGCCGGAACGCGGAGGTGTGGGGACAGGTGACACCTTGGGGACACAGCAGGGGGCTCAGCATGAGTGGATCCTGGTGTGGGACATGGGGAATTCGCGGCTGCCGGCCCCACGTTACACCCCTGGGACGCTGGATGTGATCAGGAGCAGAGAGGGGGCTCAGATGTATCGAAATTCGTGTTTCCCTGAAAAAAACATTAGGAAGGCCTGAGTTGTGGTCTGTGAGCTGCCAGCCCTGCCGGGGGCCCTTTCCACTGTCCATGGGCACGTGTGTCCCCACAGCTGCAGACACCAGTGCAGGGACCTGGGGGCCAGGCTGGGCCCCAGCAGGGGATTTTGGCTGCACCCTGTGCCCAGCAGGAGAGGGGGAGAGCCCTGGTCCCGTGGGGGAAACACGGGTGGTACACTGGGATGAACACGTGTGCAGGCACAAAACAACACACGGTCACATGTACGTGTGTGTGTGCTCGTGCAAACACCCCCTGGGCCCATGCTCTGGCCTTGCACACACGTGTGTGGTTTTGTGCGCATTCCCTGGCAGCCAGTTCCACAGGGACCAGCACCAGGAAGGGAAGCCTTGGGAACAGGAGCCTGTCCCGGTGTCCCTGTGCCCAACGCTGTTGTCACACCCGGCTGGAAACCTCCCCTTGAGTGTGCACTGAGCGTGTGTGACCAGCACAGGGGACAAACATGCCAAGGTCACGCCAGGGCCACACGGGGAGCAGGGGTGGGCACTGAGCACACACTGGGTGTGCACAGAGGGCATGGTGATATGTGGGGACACACAGGGGACACAGGGGACACGCGGGTGACGCCGCACGCAGCCAGCACACAGCACACGTGGCACACACGGTGAACACGCTGCCCCAGCCTCACACGGTGACAGGGACCCCCATGGGCCGGGCGAGCCCCCAGCCCAGCCCTGGGCAGCCCCCACGCCAGGCACCCCTGGGTGGCCCCAGGGCTGTGGGCCCCGCCTGTGCTGCCCTGTCACTCCCGGCTCCATGGCCTACACGGTGGTGGGCACGTTTGGGAATGTGTGGCTCCTCAGGAGCCCCAGGAGGGGACGGGAACGTCCCTGTCCCCTGCAGACCCCCCAACAGTGGGGGCACCACCACTCACCCCCCCAGTCCTGATTAAGTGGGGAGCCCTCATTAGCAGCACCAACAAACAAAGGCCCGGGCAGGCCCGGCCTGCGGGACACAGGAGGAGCCGTGAGGGCCCAGAAAAGCAGGAATTTTGGTGGGTTTTTGGGGGGGTGGGGGTGGCCAGGACCCCACCCTGGGGACCCCACAGCGGGCTGGCACCGGGGTTTGGGGTGATGCACACCCCCCCCCAAACACCCCCAGCAGCGGGGGAGAGCGGGTGGGGGGCAGAGCAGGGCCGGGGGCTGCGGCGCTTGGGGGGGGGTGGTGCCGATGGGTGAGGGGGGTCCGCGGGTGCTGATGGCGGTGAGGGGGGGTTTGGGGGTGCCGATGGAGAGGGGAAGGGTCCAGGGGTGTCGATGGCAATGGTGGGGGGGGGGTCTGGGTGTGCCAATGGTGGCGGGGGGGGGCCAGGGGGGCCGATGGCGGTGACGGGGGGGTCCGGGGGTGCCGATGGCGGTGACAGGGGGGTCCGGGTGCCGTGGCTGTGACAGGGGGATCCGTGTGTGCCGTGGCGGCGGCGGGCGCAGCCAATGCGCGGGGCGGGCGGTGAAGTCACCGCGGTGCCGCAGCCATCGGCCCCGGCGCAGCCGCTGCGCGCAACGAGCGCGTCTGCTCTGAGCCCCCGCTGGCGTCACACGGCGCGGGGGGGACAGTCGCGCACACGCGTGGGGAGGGGCTCCCACGGGATCACCGCGCCGGGAGGGGGGCCCAGCTCCCGACCCTGCTCCCCACAGCCACTGGCGGCCCGCGGGGACAGAGGGACGTGACCCCTGCTCTGCCCCCCCCCCCCAGTGCAGGCCGGGCTGAGCTCTGCCCCACTCGTGACCTGAGTGGGTGGGGGGCTCAGGGGGCCCCCCCTCCCCTGCCACCAGCGTCCAGAACACGGAGCCGGAGTGTCCTTGTCCCAGTGCAGGGGGGTCCCCAAGAGGTGTCCCTGTCCCCATCCCTGTGCCCAAGTGTCTGAAGAGGGAGGGGGGAATTGGGGTGCCTGGGGGGGGGCATTGTCCCCTAAAATAGTGCAGGGGGGTCTGAGGGGTGCGGGGGTTGCCCTCCCCCACCCCTTCACCCTCGGTGGGTGCAGTTTGGGGGGGGGACTGGGGGTGTCCCTGTGTCTGGGTGCAGCACAGGGGGGTGACAGGGGGGTGTCCCTGTCCATGGGTGCAGCACAGGGGGGTGACAGGGGGGTGTCCCTGTGTCTGGATGCAGCACAGAGGGGTGGGAAAGGGGTGCAGCACAGGGGGTGCCAGATATGGGGGTGCAGGGACCCTTCCGAGGAGTGTCCCCAGCCTCCCCCACAGCACAGGAGGGTGCGGGGGTGGGTCGCGGTCCCCGGAGCAGCACAGAGGGTGCCCCGGTGCAGCGAGGGGGGTACCCGAGGGGGGTGCGGTGCCCCAGAGGGAATCCGGGGGGTGATGTCCCGGGTGGGTGCCCGAGAGGGGGTGTGGGTAGCCCCGGGGGGCGTTTGGGGGTCACCTTAGGGAGGCTGTTTCCCCAGTGAGTGCCCGGGGGGTCTTTGTGTCTCCAGGAGGAATTGGGGTGTTGGGGGAGGGGGGCGGGGGGATCCGGTGCTGCACGGGGAGTGTTTGTGTCCGGGGGTGCACTGGGGGAGGTGTTGCTGTCCCTGTGCCCGGGCTCTGGGGTGTCCCGGGGGGGGCTGTTTGTGTGCCCGGGGAGGGGGGTCTGTGTCCTCGGGGCGAACGTTTGTGTCCCGGTGGGTGCTCGGGGAGGGGTGTTTGTGTCCCCGGGGAGGGGCCGCGTCCCCGGGGGGGTTTTGTGACCCTGGCCGGCGGTGTTTGTATGCCCGGGATGGCCGCTTGTGTCCCCGGCGGGGTGTCCCCGTCCCGGGGCGCGGCGGGGGGGTGTCCGCCGCCCCCCCTCATTTCTCCCAGCAACGCCGCCCCCCGCTCCCCCCCGCAGCAAGATGGTGCAGAAGAAATCAGAGATCCCGGGATTCCACCGCTCCTTCAAGGTAAGGGGCTGCTCCTCCAACCCTCCCCACCCCCCTTCCCCACGGGGACGCTCTGGGGGACTCCGAGGCCGGGGTACCGGCAGGGCCGGGGTGCACCCGCATCGCTGCATCCCCTGCCCGGGAACGGGGGGGCCCGGTCGCTTCCTGCCCCACCCCCGACACCCCCCCAAACTGAGGAGCTCCGGGGGCGCTGCCATCCAAACCGTGCAGGGGGGCCCCCCTGTTCCCCCGTGCCGGAGGTCGCGGTGCTCCCGGGGCTTGGGTCAGTGTCTCCCCCCATCCCTCGGGTAGGTGCTGGGATGGTGCAGCTCCCGCGGGGATCCCCCGTGGGTGGCTTGGCTGCACTTTCCCCCCGCCCAGTTGCACCCCTTCGTCCTGGTCCGGGAGCGATGTGGGGGTGGGCTTAGGGCTCCCCAGGCCCGGCCCGGTGGGACCGTGCGAGGCTCGATCCCGCAGCGCCGCCCGCCCCGGGATGCCCTGGGCACCCCCAGCCCGGGCCCGTCACCCCCGCCCCGGTCCCACCTGCCGCTGTCACCTCGGGGGGTGCGGGGGGTCCCTGTGGTCCCGCTCCATTCGCTTCCCTCATTCCCGAGCTGCCTCCTCGCTGTGGGTTGGGGGGGTCCTTTGTTCGGTTTCGCTCCAGCTCCGGGGTGCGGGGGGGTCCCGCTAACCCTCCCCCTCATGGCAGTGACCCCCGCTCCTGCTCGGGTGGCCTCTGGCCGGGGTTTGTGTCCCCTGGCGGTGGCTGGGGATGGAGGCGGGGGGGACACCTCGGCTGTGCTGATGAAGCCCGTACGCAGCCTCCCATCCCCCAGACCTTTGTGTGGCAGTGCTGCGGCAGCTGGCAGGGCCCCCTGGCCCCCTATTGCCCCCCCAGTGCCCCCCTGTACTTCCCCTGCCCCCCCGCTCACCCCGTGCCTCTCCTAGAGGCCCCGTCCCCCCCATCCTGCCGGGGCTCGTCCCGGGGGCAGCAGCTGCGGGGCGATGCTGCGCTCCCCAAACCCAGGTTTTGAGGGGGAGGAAAGCTGGGAAAATGCAGCACAGGAGAGTTTTGGTCCCGGAGATCCAAAGTGGTGCTTGGTGGGGGGGGGTGTTCCTGGTGTGAACCTGCCCTCCGTTCCCCTGGGGACCCCCGCCCCCCCAGGGCTGCAGTAAACAGGCGCCTTCTGGGTCTTTCTGGCGGTGGCCGGGGTTGGCCGTGCTGGGGCTGGCAGCCGGCCCGGGCACCGGGCGGGTTTGGGAACGCCACTGGAGCTGCCACCTCCACCCAAACAGATTTCATAATCCTGGGGAGGAGGGGGCCCTTTTGCCCCTAGCACTGCCCCATCCCATGGGTGGCTCAGGGGAGCAGGAAGCAGAGGGTCCCCCATGTCCCTTCGGGTGCCACTGGGGTTCAGCCTGGGGGAAGGAGCAGGTGTCATGCCCTGCATGGATCCCGGGGTGCAGGAGGGTTTGGAGTGAGGCCTGATCCTGCCGGCTCGGGGGTGTCCTGCAGCCTGGTGGACACCATGTCCACAGAGCAGGCTCCAGCCACTGTGACCTTGCAGGGAGCTGGGAGGACATGGAGGGGTGGCTCTGGAGCCTGTCTTGCCCTGTGACTTCTCTTTCTCCCCCTCCTACCTCACTGTGGTTCAGGTTTGGGTGGAGATTTGGGGTTGAGTTGGTGTGGGCGGCTGCGGTCCCTCTCATCATCCCCCATGTGCTGGCCTGGGGCTGGCTGGAGGAGTGACACTGCAGCACCGTCCCCATCAGGAGATGTGGTCAAAGCCTTCCTCCTCATCCTCTGGCTCTCCTGGAGCTCTGCTGTGTCCCACCATGAGCTGGTGTCGTGCACCATCGGGCAGTGAGCAGAATGTGTCCCAGGAGCTGGAGCATGCTGGGCTGTGTGTCTGTGCTGGGCTCCGGGTGGCAGCCGGTGGTGGCTGATCCAGCAGCTGCCACCTCACTCCTGCTCTTGGCTCCCACAGGGGCAAAACCCTTTTGACCTGGAGTTCGACCAGTCCAACCACCTGGAGCCCGTCTTCAACTTCGAGTGCCCGCCCCGTCCCGGTGAGTTGCGGGTGCCTCCTCATGGGGCTCCCTCCCAGCAGGGCTCCTCCCACCCTGCCCCTGGGCTTCGGGCCCTGAAGGCTTTGGGGGCTGCCCTGGCAGTGCTGGGGGAGCTGTGGGTGGACAGGGATGGCTGACACCGCTGGCTTTGCTTTGGCACAGACATGCCTTCAAGTCAACCCATCGACATCCCTGATGCCAAGAAAAGGAACAAGAAGAAGAAGCGCTGCAGAGCCACCGATAGCTTCTCCGGCAGGTTCGAAGGTGAGCAGGGCTGCTCAGGGACCCCAGGGGCTCCCCTTGGCCTGGGGCAGGGCTGGGCCCTCCTGGTGTCCCCAGGCTGTGTGCAGTGGGGCCGGCAGCTCAGGTGACCTCTCCCCTGCCAGATGTTTACCAGCTGCAGGAGGAGGTGCTGGGAGAAGGGGCCCACGCCAGAGTCCAGTCCTGCGTGAACCTCATCACCAACAAGGAGTACGCAGTGAAGGTAAAGCTCCACTGCTGGGGCTGCAGGGCTGCCCTCCTCCCACCCCCTGCCCAGTCTCCATTTCTGCCCTCCACATCTGGGGCTCTCCCAGCTCCCAGGATCATCCAGTGCTGGCCCAGGACTGCAGCTCTGTGGGCTGGAGGGAAGGGAGATGGGCAGGGATGCGGCAGCGCTGGGCTGTGGTGGTGGCACACCGACCTCTGCCACCACCCAGTTTGGGTTCCTTGGTGACCCCCCTTAGCCACACTCCTCTCCCTGTCAGTGAGGGCAGGCCAGAGACTAAATCAACACTTGGGATGTGTCTGGGGACTGGGGGCAGACAGGGGCACGTGGTGTTGGCAGGGTGGTCAGTTCCTGCTCACTCCAGGGAGGTCTCTCATGCTGGAGAGGGTTGGAGTGAGGGATGGTGGTCCCATGGCCCTGCACCCCACAGACTCCGAGCCATGGCATGGGGGCTCTGGGATGGGCCCTGTGTCAAAAAGCAGCCAAATGCTGGGGGAGCTTTGCCTCCCCATCGCTCCATGGGGGCCTTTGGGTGCCCCAGGGGGGAAGCTGAGGCAGCAGGGAGGGCTGTGGTGGTAGAATGCTCTGTGTGCCCCAAAGGGCAGTGACAGCACCCATCTGCCCCCCTCCCTGTGTGGGGTATCCCCCTGTCCACCCTTGGCACGGCCAGCGAGCCCCGCTGTGCCAGCGCCCACTGGGGCATAGGGCCCTTTGCTGCGCCGCTGCTCCGGCATCACGTGGAGCTCTGCTGGCCCCGGCCCCGGAGGGAGCGGCTTGGCACGGCCGCTGCCGCTTGGCACCCGCGCCGGGAACAGCCTGTTCTGCTGCCTGAGCCCCGCCCGGCCCCGCGGTCCCCACGCTGGAGGGGCAGGGGTGCCCCGGTCCCTCCCTGGCAGCGCTGAGCCTCCCCCTCTTTGCCTTCCAGATCATAGAGAAGCGCCTGGGACACATCCGGAGCAGGGTTTTCCGGGAGGTGGAGATGCTCTATCAGTGCCAGGGACACAGGTACGGGGGGGCATCCGCCACTGCGGGCACCGGGAGTGGGCTGGGACCCGGCTGATGCTCAGGACACCCATGGGCCACAGCCAGGCCGCCCTCTGCCCCACGCTCCCTCCCCTTGACCCCGCTGGCCACGGTGGAGCATCCACAGGGGACGTTCAGTGGTTTGCCATGACGACAGGGCCTCGGTGGCCAAGTTGGAGCCGAGCCGAGCCCCTGCCGCTGAGCGGGGCTGTGTGTGGGGCAGGCCAGGAGGGGCTGTGAGCAACTGGGGAGGAGCAGAGCGGGGCGCTGCAAGCCCCTCTCCCTCCTGGAATTCGGCCAGGGGGGCCCTGGCCGTGTGGTTTCAATCACTCCAAGCCAAATTTTCCCATCCTGCGTCCCTCCCGGGGTCCTGTGCTGGATGGGGCTGTGGGGGGGACCCCAGGAGATGTTTTGGGGGGATGCTGGACTGATGCCATGGTCCCTGCAGAAACGTCCTGGAGCTGATTGAGTTCTTCGAGGAGGAGGAGAGGTTTTACCTGGTGTTTGAGAAGATGAGGGGAGGTGAGTGCAGCCCCGGGGTGGGGGGAGCTGGGGCAGCAGGACCCCCAGGAGCTCCAGCTCTGCTCTCACCTGGCCACAGGCTCCATCCTGACCCACATCCACCGGAGACGCCACTTCAACGAGCTGGAGGCCAGCGTGGTGGTGCAGGATATCGCCAGCGCCCTGCACTTCCTGCACAACAAAGGTGAGCTGGGACGCCCCAGGTGCCACCGAGGACACCCTGGGGTGCACTGGGCCCTCCCGGGGGTGTCACTGCCTCCCCCTATCCTCCTGCCCAGGGGACAGTGCCCGTCCCAGCACGCAGGGTCAGGCCCAGCTGCATCACAAGGCTTTTTGTGGTGCAGATCCTGTTCCTCCAGTTTGGTTGGGACTTGGGGCCAGCGGCAAATTTTGCCTTTTGCCAGGGTGCAGGCAGTGATTTGGGGTGGGGAGGGAGGGGTCCCTGTGCCACCCCCAGACTTTACACTATAGCAGTCTTGTAGGAGGGGGATTTTTACCCTCATTGGCTCTTTTGCCCCCAGGGATTGCACACAGGGATCTGAAACCAGAAAATATCCTGTGTGAGAGCCCAGACCAGGTGAGCAGGGAGCAGCCAGGGTGGGTGCAGGGTGTGCTGCCTGGGGGGGTGGGCACAGTGGGGTGATTCCTCAGGTGGGGGGTGCAGGAGGGTCCTGCCAAGGACACACACATACACACACCAGGTCCTGCCAGGGACACACACACCCCCCATATGCCACAGCGCAGCGTGGTGTGAAGCATGACACAATCTGGCATTGAGCAGCTGTGGCCTGAAAACACGGCTGTGGTCCCCTGGGGGTTGCCGGCTGTGGTTCCTGGAGGATGCTGGGGGGGTCACTGACCACTCCTTCCCCTCTCTCCCCAGGTCTCCCCAGTGAAGATCTGTGACTTTGACCTGGGAAGTGGCATCAAACTGAACGGCGACTGCTCCCCCATCTCCACTCCGGAGCTGCTCACCCCGGTAAGTGTACGAGCCCCCCACATTGTGGGGTCCCCGGGGACCCCCAGCTGCCCTGCAGCCTCCAGGAGCAGGGCTATGCACGGACACCCCCTGCTCGTCGCTGCTGTCGCTGATGCTGCGTGTCCCCCGTCCCCCCCCGCCGTGGCAGGCGAGATGCGGTTACATAACGCGGGGGGGCCGGGGGCTGGCGCAGCGCCCGGGCTGCCGTGAGCCTTAGCAACAGCCCGAGCGCCGCGGCGGCTGCGCCGAGCCTGCCGGGGAGATCTGGGTCAGCACCGGGCTGGGGGGCCCGTGGTTCCCCGGCTCGTGGGCCACGGAGAGGGGCCGAGCCTCGGGGCTGCGGGAGTGCGGGGCGGGGCGGACAGCCCGAGAGCTCCCGGGTGTCCCCGTGTCGCACAGATGCCATCTCCTGCAGAAAGCCGCGCTCTCCTTATCGCCAGCCGCAGGTGCCCCCCGTGCAGGGTGTCGCCCTGCACCGCGGTTTTTGGGGGTGAGAACGTGCCGGGGAGGGCGGAGCCGAGCCCGTGCGGGGTGCACAACAGCAGGGCCAGAACACCCCAGCCCCCTCCTTCCTCCACGTCCGCCTCCTCCCGGGGCGGGATCCGAGTTCCTGGGGAGCCCCGAGTTTCCCCATTCTCAGCCCGTGGGGGCGGAGCGGGACGGCCGCTCCATTCCCACCGGGATCATCTGCGGGGTTGTTTTCCTGCGGTGCCATCAGCTGCCGGGGCCGGAGAGGCCCCTCGTCAGGAGGCCTCTCTCGTTACGGGGCGATTATCTGCTGGCTGCAGCTCTTTTCTCCCCTGGTCACGGGGCCTGTGTGGGCTGCGGGTCATGTGCTGGAAAGCCCCAGAGTCCCTGGAGCGATAGGGGAATGGGGCCGCTGGCTCTGCCTCTCCCTGCACAGGGTTAACTCCTCCCGCCCCGGATCCTGCGCGGCAGCTCCGCCCGTGCCGGCCCGGGGAGCAGGCACGGCAGGCTCGTCCCACCGTGTCCTGTGGCCGCTCCCAGGCGCTGGGGCTGTCCCGCTGAGCCGGTTGGGTGATGACAATGCTGTGGGTCCTGTGGGTCCGGCTGTGCTGCGCCGTGGGCGTTGCACCCTTTAGGCTTTGTTTTGTTTTTTTTTTTTCCTTCGGGGTGGCAGCTGCTGTTGGGTGACCCCAAAGAGGCGGGTCTGTGGCATCCTGTGTGGTGGGAAACCCAGCAGGGTGATGTGGCAGGAGCAAACCTGGGGTGCAGCCATGTCTGCACCTTCCATTCAGAAGTGCAGCCCCGGAGATCTGGCAGGACCCTCCCAGTCCTCCCTGCCCCCTCGGTCCCCACCCTTGGGGCTCACCCTGCCTGTCCCCGCAGTGTGGCTCAGCTGAGTACATGGCCCCAGAGGTGGTGGAAGCCTTCAATGAGGAGGCCTCAATCTACGACAAGCGCTGTGACCTGTGGAGCCTGGGTGTCATCCTGTACATCATGCTGAGTGGGTACCCGCCCTTTGTGGGCCACTGCGGCTCTGACTGCGGCTGGGACCGGGGTGAGGCGTGCCACACCTGCCAGGTGAGGGGGGGACCCCAGCAGCGCCCAAACCCACCCCCAGTTTGGCTGCAGCACTCTTGGCTGAGCCTCTGTTATTTCTATCCCTACTCAGAACATGCTCTTTGAGAGCATCCAGGAGGGGAAGTACGAGTTTCCTGACAAGGACTGGGCGCACATCTCCTTTGGAGCCAAAGACCTCATTTCCAAGCTGCTGGTGAGAGATGCCAAGAAGCGGCTCAGCGCAGCCCAGGTCCTGGAGCACCCCTGGGTGCAGGGGGTGAGTGTTGATGTCCTCTCCCCACTCTCTGCTCCCAAAATTCGGGGTAGGGAACACCTGTCTGCACAACCCTGGCTCTGACTGGCTGCATTTTGTTGCAGTGTGCCCCGGACAACACCCTGCCAACCCCCATCATCCTGCAGAGGTGAGTGTGGGTTCCAGCCCCCTGAATCCTGACTTCACTCCTCAGACTACTGTCTGTTCCTTCTGCCTTTTGGGGACTCTGCCACAACTCTGTGTCTGGGCAGCCCTGCCACTTTGGGCTTGATTTTTTGGTGTCTGACCAGTCTGGCATGGCCAGCATGTGAGGAGGGACACCTGGATATTTGATCCCAACCTCCCTCCATCCCCCCACACCCCCCTGAGCCCGTGCCTCCTCTGCAGGAACAGCAGTGCCAAAGAGCTCACCTCCTTTGCTGCTGAGGCCATCGCTGTCAACCGCCAGCTGACACGGCATGACGAGGACGAGGAGGAAGAGGCGGAGGAGGAAGCACGACCCATCATCATCAAAGCTACCTCACGGGCCATGCAGCTCTCCCCCCCCTCTGAGTCCAAGCTGGCCAAGCGGCGGCAGAAGAGCAGCCTGGCCAAGGCAGTGGCCTCTGGGCAGCACCTGGTGGCCCCGCTGGTCCTGGTGGCCGACCAAGCCTGAGTGGTGCCCCTCACACCTGCTGTACCCCATGTCCCCCCTTCTCCTCCTTTCTTTCTTCCCCTTTCCCTCCCTGATCCCACCGTTTCTGGCTAGTGACAAGATCAGGACTCGTCCCTGTGGCTGGTTTCCAAGGTTTTGCTGATCTTGTAGGTCTGGGGGTGGGAGGGTTTGTTTAAGATCTTTTTTTTTTTAAAAGGTATTAAATCAAGTGTGAGGTTGCTTCACCCAGGGCACACTCAAGGACATCTGACAGACACACGGACTTTTGTTTCCCAGCTCTTGGTTTCTCCTCTGACATTTTTCCCCCTCCCTGACACCAAAGGACTCTTTGTATCCGCGGCTGCTTTGACGATTTCAGCTCATTTCATACTGTGAACAAAAGACCCTCGGTCGCGTTTTCAACAACGGGAGTTGCGTTTTAACCTCGTCCCTCCCCTCGGAGCTGCAGGTTTTCTCCGATGTTGGGGCAACTCCCACAAAAGCCCCTTCCTGGGGGGCTGGGAGACACCTCCCAGGTGTGGGAGGTGTGGGGAGCCCCTCTGTCCTGTGCTTGGGGGTGTCCCCAGCTCAGCACCAGGGGGACACAGTGCAGGGAACAGCTCAGGCTCGGGAGAGACGGTGCCAGCAAGGGAGCAGCGCCCAACCCACCCTCTCTCCTTGGCATCCTGCTTCCAGAATAAGCTATTCACCCTTTTTTCTTTTTGCCTCTTTTTTTTTTCCTTTCCTTTTTAATTACTGTTGGTTTTAAACTGCCAGCTGTGCTTCTCTACAGGGCACAGAGAGATGTCTTCCTTTCCTCCCACGCTCCGGCTGGCGGCTCCCTGGGGGATGCATGGGCATCCAGGGCTGTGCTCTTGTGCCAGGTCAGGTGTTGCACCCGGGTTTTGGAAGGGCTGGTGGCTGTGCCCCTGGGGAGGTGCATGGAGGATGAGGTGTTCAGGGTGGCCAGAGCAGCCAGAAACACTCTCTGGGAGTTGTGTTCTCTGTGGAAAGCAAGGACCCCCTTAAAGAGCATCAGGACCTGCTGCAGGACAGTGAGACCTGCCGTGGCTTCAGGCTGGCCCCGAGGCTGCCATGGCAGGAGGGTCGGGGGGCACAGAGGGGTACCCAGTGCCCCAGGGGTGCCAGTGGGTGAGCAGTCAGGCTGTGGTGGCAGCACCCAAAGGCTAGAGCACAGGGGAGCAGCCTGGGGACAGCTTGGGATGTGGGGCTGGAAGGTTTGGGGTCAGAGCAGCAGGGTCTTCAGCTGGTGTGGGTGGTCATGCGCATGCAGCCCTGCTCACGTGTGTTCAGGCGTGCATGGCATTGTCTTTTCCATGGAGTTTGCTTCAGGGTGGGAAAGACTTGGGATGCTGAGTTGGGGCGAGGCCCTTGGATGGTTTCTGGGTCTGTCTGGGGGAGCAGGGCCTGTGCTCGGGGCCAGACCGGCCTCCAGATCCCCCTGACACCCCCTGCTCCCTGCCACAGGCACTGCTTGGGGTTGTGCCACCAAGCTGCGCCTGCTGCCAGCCCCAATCCCACTGGGAGGGCAGTGCCCCCTTCATAGCCTCTTCCTGTCCCTTCAGTTCTTTGAGCTTTATATTTTGCAAAAGCAGCCTTGGCCCATCGCGTGCACAGGTGAGGGTTTGGGAGCTCTGAGCTGGGGAACAGACTTCCCTGGGTCTTCAGCTGAAGACAGTCGCTGTCTCTGGAAAAAAAAAAAAAAGAAAGTTCTCCTTTTTATTTTAAGACTGCTGACAGCAATACTATGCAATATATGTTGTTTTTTGTTTCAGGGAGGTGTGTGTGTTATCTTGGGAGATGATGATCTTGGGTGTTGATGGAGTTTAGGGCAGGGACCATCTTCTCTCACCCTTCCCAGCCTTTCTGCTGACCCTGGGGGGCTGGGGAGGGTGACTCCATCCCCATCCCACCCCCAAAACTGCCTCGCACTTGTGATCTCCCTCTCCCCTGTGTGTCCCCAGTCCCACTGTGCTGGGTGGGGAGGAGCAAGGCAGTGGTGAGGGGAGACCCTCCCTGCAGGCACCGGGACACCCTGGAGAGGCCTCCTTTAACAGAAAGAAAAAAAAATCCATCTTGATTGTACATTGTTACTTTTTATAGCTTATTTTGTTTTATCAGTTGTAGATAATTCCTTGTTGTCTTATATTAAGAAATACTTGAATGATGTACAGTACGCGATGCCTTGAGCTGGTATTGTGAAGCTATCATTGATGCTGCACGCTGCAGCCTTTTTTTAAAAAACAAAAAAATCATGGGAAGGGGATGGCAGGGGGATGTCTCCAAAATTTATCTGTTCCCCATGCTGCTTTTGTTGGCAAACTGAGTTTCCCCTTTTCCCCCGTGCGTAAGAGCGATCTCTTTTATATCTCTATATATAAAAGTACTCCACACACTCTGGGGAAGGCCTGGGTGACCCTGCCTGTGTCCTGTGGGTGTCCTCGGCCAGGGATGTGCAGCCAGAAGATGTTGTGGGAGTTGGAGGATGTGCTGGGAGCATCTGAGCTCGGCTTTGCATTTTGGGTGGGGTTTGGTGTGGACCCAGTGCTCCTGGGGGGTGACCCAAGGCCAGGTCTGTGCGTTGGTAGAGAATCTTTGAATGCCTCTAGAGCTGGGGATCGACTGGAAAACCCCCAGCCTGGCTGGTGGCAGCACTGGGCACCCACAGTGCCCTGGCAGGGCAGGCATGGCTGAGGACACCTTTGTGCCAGGGCCAGATGTCCCCTCCCCGCTGCCAGCACCCCTCCTGGGCCGGTTTCCAGACAGATGCTCCCGTGGTCCAGCACCAGCGACCCTCTCTTGCCAGCACCCTTCTTCCTCCTCTTCCTCTTTCCAAACTTCCCCCCTCTCCCATAGAGCATCTATCTTGGAAACCAACTTCAAAAAAAATTTTTTTTTTTTTTTAAGCTGGAAATGTTAAGTGTTTTTGCTTCCTCTCCTTCCCCCCACCCTTCCTCCAGCCAACTAACTCGACTTAGAACTGGTTAGAAACGTTTACTGTGAAGCTAACTCTTTTTATCAAACCAGGAGAAACTTTCTCCACTTTACAATTGATGAAGACTGCCAAAGCTGGTTCAACAAGAGTCACGTTAACGCACTGTTGGTTTGTGCAACAGCGGCCTCTGCTCAGGGGCTGGCTGGGAAATAAAAATGAAAATATTAAAAAAAAAAAAACAAAAAAACAAAAAACAAACACACAAAAAGAAGCACTTTACTGTATGTACCAGGTGACCTGATACAGCTGAATTGAAGTTTTCCTTTATAACAATTGTTGATGCCAGAATTTTGTATTCTGTTTTGTAAGAATTTAATAAAAATGCATTGAGACCTATATGGTGGGCAGGTGGCTGTGGCAGGTGGAGCATGTTGGATGGGGGGTTGGGGAAGTGGGTGGCACTCCATCCAGGGCCTCCCCATAATCCTTCCCGACTCTCACTTGTTCCTTCCCAGCCTGGGGCTGGCCCACAGGGGCTGGGAGTGTGGCTGGGGTGGGAGGCCAGGAATAGGGGCTGGCAGTGGCTCAGGCCCTGACTCACTTTTCCCAGCGGGATGGTGTGATCCTCTCAATCCCAATGGGAGCTGGAGGTCACAGGGCAGGACTGTGCTCCCTGCCAGCTGCACCCAGTGGCCTTGGGACTGCCCTGCCACCCCCAGAGGGACTCCTGGCACATCCCCCCCACCCCTCCATGGAGCAGGGGGGGATACTGAGGCAAGAGGAAAGTGTGGTGGGGTAGGGAAGGTAGTGGGGACTGGAGGCTGGGAAAAAGGCTGAGTCTTCTTACATGGACAAGGCAAGAACTTGTGGAATTTAAAATAAAAATTTTAAATCCTGACTTCTCTAGCCCTGCTGTTATGCTGGGGGATGGAGCTGGATTCCTCTGGATGCTGTTGCCATGGTGCTGCTGCCCTGGCAGAACCCCATCCATGGCACCCCTGGTTTGGGGAATGGGCTGTGGGCTCTGCCATGGACCAGCTGCTGCTCCCAGCTCTGAGCTGAGAGAGCCCCACTGCAACACTGCTGAGAATCCAGGCTCGCTGCTTGGTAATCGCTGCAGCTGCTTCTTGCAGCATCTGGATCAGGACAGGATGGCACCAGAAGTCTCCCTTCCCTGGCTGTTCCAGGATGGCATGTGGTGAGAACAGAGCTGGGGTTCTCTCCGTGCTGAGGATGAGGAGCATGTCCCATCCCATGGTGCTGTTCCTGCCTCTGTTGAACAAAGCCATTGCTCCCTCCTGGGCCTGGGGCCAACAGCTGGTGACCCTGGACATTTTAGGAGCATCCAGCTCGCAGCTCTTCTTCCTCTCTTGCATGTTGTTTCACCATCATTGGGCCCTCAGCTGTATGCTTCAGAGATCTTTCCTCTCTTGCCTTTTGCTCAAGAGTTATCCTGCAGCAATCCTCCTTCCAAGATTCCAGGTGGATCCCAGACAGGTGTGTCAAAGGCAGCTTTGCTGCAGATGCTGGCTTAACTTTAAATCTCTGAAATTCCTTTACATGGTCCCCCTTCTCCCCCTTCCCCAGTTTCCCCAACCCCAGAAAGCGCCTGGTAGTTGGAAACCATTCCTGAGCACGTGCAGAGAAGGGCAGCTCTGAAAATAACCCAGCGCTGGGTTAAAATAACCTGTGCTGCTCTGGTGCCTGAGCATCAGCCCAAAATAGGCTCCGCCGGGATAAGGGCGCTATAAATACCCTGGTGTGGATTTGCACTGGAGAAAAGCCCCGCAGCAGGAGCAGCGCCATGCCGCCCACGCTGGCCCAGAGGGAGGGGGCCACTGCAGAGCCACCACGGTGGCCTGGCTGACGTAGGGGGTCAGCCAGGCTTTGGGTGACGTGGTGGCTTGTGCCAGTCTGCCTGTCTTCAGGATTTAACAGAGCCATCGGGTCATGGTTGGATCTGAGTGGCCACAGCACTGGGGTGGCTGGTGGGGTCACATCTGGCTTCAGCACAGGACACTGAGGCAGCTGGGCAGGAGCAAAGATGAAGTGTCCTCAGTATTTTGGGTCTGAGCCCGGCTCTCCTGGTGACAAATGATGACCTGGGCAATTAGCCAACATTCAATGTGTACCCAAAAAACCACCATGGAGTGAGTAACATGCATTCCTTCAGACCAGACTGCTCTCCTGAACCACCAGTGAGCCCCAAACCTGCACTGGCCAATGCGGAGTGGAAGGTGTGAAGTGTGTTTTGATGCAAAACAGCTGCTTTGGTGGATAAAAAAAAAATAAAAAAAAAAAATTTCCTTTTTGCACTTTTAAAATGTTTTCTGGGATGGGGCAGAGAAGGAAAGAACGCCTCTGCATTTTGCAGAGAATCATGTCTCCTATCCAGGCAACCCAAACCAGCCATCTGGGGTGGTTTTTTGGTAGGATGTGCCATTTTGGTGTGGTTTTGATGGGTGTGTGCAGGTTCTCCTTCTGAAGTCATCTCAGGGAGTGAGTGATGTGCACTCCAGCAGAGCCCAGCACACAGGTCTGGCCCTGCTTGTGTTCCCTTTGGCTGCTCCCTCTGCACCAGGAGCCTCAGTGGCACTGGCACAGCATGGCACATCTGATTCCTCCACTGTCTGGGAAAAGCCTTGGTCAGCCTTGTTTGTGGTTTTGGATGGTGAAGTGTGAATTTTGGAGGGCCAGGGGTGCAGGTCTGGCTTTGCCACAGGATTCCAGCTCTGGGTGGCATTGCACGGGCAATGGGAGCTGTGGTCGATCAGCGGGAGCAGAGCAGAGCCAGGTTTTCCCAAAACCCAGGAGAGCTGTGCCCATGGCTGGAGTGGGCCCTGGATCTCGTGAGTCACCTTCTCACCTGGCTGGAGGTTTACATCAGGGTTTTGTGCTAAGTCACAGGGTTTGGCAGGTCCCACCTTGCCCTCCTCTGGCTCACACCCAGGATGTCTGTCTTTGCCATGCAGTTTTCCTTGGAGCTTCTTACACCCTAAAATGCCTCCTTTGAGGTGAGCTGCTCAGCCAGGAGAGAGCTGTATCTGCCTGGCTTTTGCTTGGAACACACATTTCCATCTTTTGCTTGGAAAACACATTCTAAATTTTTTTCTGCCTCCATGAGGTGAAGAAAGGCCAGATGTTCTCTGCTCTCCAACTCTGAGGACTCTGGTCCCACTGGTTTCATCCCAGCTGCTTGTAGCCTTGTGAGACCCTTCATGTCCAGCCCTGGAGGGGTCAGCTTTCACCCCACCAGCTGAACTCCAGTGATTTCCCTGCTCAGTGTTACTGCTGGGGTGAGGTTTTGTTCAACCTGTGAATGGCCCAGCTAAAACAGCACTGCCTTTGCCCAGAGCCTGATCTCTGAAGGAATCTGTTGGCTACCAGACCCAGAAATAATGACACCGGGCCTTTTATAGGAGTGTTCGTTCCCAAGTTTATTTTTGGGATGGTAAAGTCTCCTGTAGGACACTCATATTTTTATTTCTCTGGTCTAACACACCACTGATCACCGTGGTGTCGGTGCTGGGTTGCTGCAGCAAACCTGTCACTCCATCCCACAGTGTCATGGTGAGTGTCCCACACAGATCCATTGTCCTTGAGATCCACGGCTGTGTTTCCTTACACTGGTCCTGAGTTAAGCCTCTGGCTCCTGCCACAACACAAACCACCCTGATTTAGTTTACCACGGGCTGAATAGCCAGGATCTGTCAGATGCAGGGTGGCAGGGCTGGCACAGCGAGCATGGCACAGAGCAGGCTGGTGGTGCTGGGAAGATCAGGATTGAACGGGTGCAGAATCCCCTCCCCAGGTGATGGAGAAGCACCCGTCCTCCCTGGCAGGCACACCGACCTCTCGACAGTTTGTCAAGGATGAATTTGCTGGGATTTTGGAGCAGGGAATGCTATGATGAAGAAACTTCAGCCTCCACCAGCAGCATGAGCTGGGCTGGATGATCCTGCCCCTCCAGGAAGAGCAGGAGCCCCTCAGTGGCACTCCTGGAGCTGGATACGTGTGGGATGACACAGCCAGTGACCCCCCGGCGCTTGGGACGTGCCTACAGGCCATGCCTGCCAGCCATCAGCCGCGGCCAGCCATCCAGCCGGGCACGGCGAGTCTCCAGCTCCCTCTAATGTTTCTGGCCCGAAAGGAGCAGCCGCGAGCAGGACAGGCCTGAGCAGGGAGCGGGCGGGCGGCCAGGCTGCACGGCCCCGAGGGAAAAGTGTGACGCTGAAATCTGTGGAAGCAGCTGGGCCAGAAAGGGGGGAGTGATGTGCCGAGGAAATGGTGCTAAAGAGTAAAGGATGCAGTGTTTTAAGAGGGAATACGGCTGTATTGAATGCCTGATTATTATTAATAAATGAAAGATTTCACAGAAAAAAGGACTGTTCCTCTCAAAAATACTATTTCTAATACTCTAAATGTAAGTGTTTCCAGCCTTGGAAGTGTTCAAAAAACATGTGGTGACATGCTTTAGTGGTGAACATGGTGGGATGCTGGGGTAACAGTTGGACTTGATCTTTAAAATGTTTTTTTTATATTAATGATTCTATGGTTCTGTGATTGACTGATTTTAAAGGCTCCTACTCATTCCTGCCTTCACTGGGACTGTTAGGACAAGAGCTCTGCATAGGAGTTTCCTAAACTTGTCCATGTGAAATGCAGCTTTAAAAATGCAGGAAGAAACCTGACAGCACAGAATGCAGCAGAAACGGGTATTGATAACACAACACAAAGCCAGGCTGGACTCTCAGTCAAAATCAGTGGTGTAGCAGCACTGCTGTGTCCGGCCATAGCGGCTCATGGAGAGATCCCAGAGCTGTGTGAGGGTCTGGAAGCACTGAATCCACACAAACAGCACACAATCCGCACAAACACACGTCTCTGGGTGCTACAGGAGCTGTAACACCAAGGCACAGAAAGCAGAAGGGGCAGCCAGGCCATCTCTCCTCTGACACACGGACTCAGGACCACACGCCCGCTCCTGACTGGGTGTGTGTGCAGCACAGATCAGGGGATGGATAACAGAGAGAGGGGGAATGTAATTACCCTGCGAAGAATAAATCACTTTCACGGTTCAGTTACTGAGATCACAGCGAGGCAGTGGCACAGCCTCTTAATTAATATTCTGCTTTGCAGCCGGCTCCTGCCCCTGCACCATCTCCACCTCGTGCTGCCTGGTGAGGAGATGCCATCGGTGGGGACAACACTGGCCAGTGGTTTCTGGCTGAGCAGGTCCAGCAAGAGCAGCAGGGCACAACCAGGTGAGGGATCAGGGTGCTGTGGCTCCTGGGTTTGTGCAGGGTAATACCTGTGGTGGGCCTGGTAATGTGGTGTCCTGTGGTGCTCCAGGCCTGTGTTAGCTGCAGCAGCCAGTAACTCTGATTATTGTGAGGAATTGCTGGGCAGGAAGCAGGGGCCTGGGGATGCTGGAGGCCTGGGTCTGCTGCAGAGGAATGGCTGGTGTGTGAGGTCATGAAAGGAAAACCCCCAATTCACCTTCACCTCCACATGGCCCAAACGTCCCTGGCTCCTCACCCCCAGCACTGATCCCCTTCAGCCCCTTAACTCTCAACCTCTTCTCTGTCAATTGCCCCCCCCCATTTCTCATCCCTTCACAAAGTGCTCTCTGGGCTCCCTCATCCTCCTCAGAATAACCCCTTTCACAGGATGCTCCCCTTAACCCTCAAAATTGCCCCTCAGAAACAGCTCCCCTTTGACCCCCTCACATTGCTCCTCAGGGAATCGCCATTATCTCCAAACTGGTTCTGAGGGATTGCTTCTGTCACTCCCCCACACTGTTCCTCAGGGAACCTTATCCCTCAAAACTGCCCCTCAGGGACTGCTTCCCTCACCCCCTGACACCCTCATTGCTCCTCGGGAAATCACTCCCATTTCCTTGCTCCTCCTCCTTTCACCCTAGGGATGTGCTCTCATCCTCCTCAGGGATCACTCCCTCATCCCCAAAACTGCCTTCAAGGATTCTCCTCTTGCCACCCTCTCCATGTTGCTCCTCAGGGAAATGCTCCCTTATCCTCAAAACTGTCCCTCAGGTTGGGCTCCCCATCATCTTCAGGGATTACTCCCTCATGGATCATCCCTTTATTCCCCCTCAGGGATCACCCCCTCATCGCCAAAACTGCCCCTCAAGGATTGCTCCTCTTGCTGCCCCCTCTTCGTTGCTGCTCAGGGAAATGCTCCCTTATCCTCAAAACTGTCCCTCAGGTTGGGCTCCCCATCATCTTCAGGGATTACTCCCTCATGGATCA
This sequence comes from Pyrgilauda ruficollis, assembly GCF_017590135.1. Classification (NCBI taxonomy): domain Eukaryota; kingdom Metazoa; phylum Chordata; class Aves; order Passeriformes; family Passeridae; genus Pyrgilauda; species Pyrgilauda ruficollis. The sequence continues at coordinate 354,960 of NW_024519208.1, forward strand.
TCCCTTTATTCCCCCTCAGGGATCACCCCCTCATTCCCAAAACTGTCTCTCAGGGACTGACCCTCACTCCTCAAGGGTCACCCCCTTTTCCCCCCAGACTGCCCCTCAGGGATACTCCCCATCCTTTTCAGGGATCAGCCCTTCAGGGATCATTCCCTTATTCTCCCTCATCCCCCAAACTGTCCCCAGGGATCGCCCACCAAAATTGCCTCTCTCATTCCTCCACATTGGTTCCTTAGGGTCTCATCCCCTCTTGCCCCAAAAGTGCCCTTCAGGGATTGCTCCCCTCTGCTGCTCGTCAGGGAAAGGCCCCGCTACCCTAAAAAGAGCCCCTCAGGGATCGTCCCTTAGCCTCCTCAGGGATCGCCCCCTCATCTCCAAAAGTGCTCCTCAGGGATGGACCCTCATTCTCCTCAAGGATCTCCCCCTCAGGAATCATCCCCTTAGATATCACCCCCTCACTCCCCCTCGCATCGCCCTCCATCCTCCCCCTCCGTGCCGGCCCCGCCCGCCGCCCCACGCCCTCTCCCCGCCCCGCCGCCGCCTCGGCGCTGCAGCGGGAGCCGGTGTACAACTGGCAGGCGACGAAGCCGACGGTGCAGGAGCGGTTCGCGTTCCTCTTCAACAACGAGGTGCTCAGCGACGTGCACTTCCTGGTGGGGAAGGGCCGCGGCTCCCAGCGCATCCCGGCGCACAGGTGGGGCGGGGGGCGCGGGGATCCCACGCGTGGGGAGCCGGGAATGCGGGAGGGATGAGGGGTGAGGGGGCAGCCAGCCATCCCCATGGCCCCCCGGGGTGGCCGCGGGTCCCGGGCTTCGGGAGGGTCGTGGAGGCCGGCCCGTTGGGCCTGGGGGCGTCCCCTCACTCTACCCACCCTGATAAAGGGAATCGCCCGTTTATTTGGCAAAAGTGCCCCTCAGGCATCGCTCCTCCTCCTGTCAGGGGTCAGCCCCTCAACCCCCAAATTGCCCTTCGAGGATGGCTCCTCTTTCCCCCCCATTATTCTCTGAGGGAATTGCTCACGTATTCCCTCGGGGCACTGCATCCTTATCCCCCTCACTTCCCATCAGAGATTGCTCTCCTCACCCCTCTATGTTGTTCCTCAGGGAATCACTCCCTTATCCCCCAAAACTGCTTCTCGCTGATTGCTCCCTTTGCTCCCTCGTGTTTCTCCTCAGGGAACTGTCCCCTTATCCCCCAAAACTGCCCCTCAGTGATTGCTCCTCAGGGAATGCCTCCTTATTCTCAGAACAGTTCCTCAGGGATGGCCCTTCATCCTCTTCAGAGATGATCCCTTTGGTCTCCATCAGGGATGGCCCCTCATCCCCAAACTGCCCCTCAGAGATGGCCCTGGAAGCCAGCCTCGGGTGGTGATGTGCCATCGAGTGGGGTACAGGGGTGCAGGGTTTGGGCTGCTGCACCTCCTCTGTGAGGAGAGAAAAAGAGGTCACATAACTGCACCCCACATTTCACCCCCTCCTCAGGGTCACGTCCTGAGAACGGGACCCCCACTGTGGTCAGTCAGTGCTGCCCCAGATCTCTCCCAGCCTTGCGTCAGTGTCATGCCTCTCTTCAGGGTCAGCAGCCTGGGATGTATCCAGGGTTTGGGTGAGAGTGTTTTACCCAGAGGGATGGTGTGACTGGGTCAGACACAGCATGGAAAACCCCACATCCCTGGGTCTCGCTTGGAAGTAACCCTTGGTTTGGTGGGAAGCAGAGGAGGGGGGGAATAGTCTCCCTCATCTGTCTAATCCCTGCTGACAGGGATCACCAAAATCTGTGAGAACTCTGGGGATAGAAATGAAGGAACATTTAGGAACATGATAGAAATTTCAGGTGGAACATTTTAATTTTAAAATTACCATTATTGACTCTTCTGTAGCCCTATGTTTTGGGGGTTAATCCACTACCATGAAGAGCTGTGTTGAGAATGACACCTGGGCCTGAATAACCCCTGGAGGTTAATGCTTAAGGCTGAGCTGCCATTTAAGAATTTGCAGCTCAGAGGCGCTGGGAATCGCCTCCACCTGGATGATGCAGATCTGATGTGGCTGATTGACATTCAGCTGGTTCCTTGGGGGAGCTCCAGTGAATCCATGTGTGCCACCCTCTTCCTCCTACCCCGGGAAGGACCTCCCAGGGAAGAGCTCAGAGATGGAACCAACTTTAATTGGGTGGGGGAGGTTCCTTGGTGCGCCTGGAAGTGGTGCTTGGCAAAGGGAGCCTTGCTCCAAACAGTTTCCAACTATTGCTTTTCTCCTAAGTGCTCACGTTACTGGAAGTTCCCCCTTCAGATTTTCCCCCTTTTCTCTCATTTTTAGAACAAACCACACTTGTTCTAGGCTGGTTTTAGTGTTTAGGGTGTCAGCTTTGCTCTCTTATGATTTGAAGCTTAATTAGTATTTGGGTAAGCTTGGTCCTATCTTGAGAACTAGGCTTGCTGGGTGGGGACGGGTGATGTTCAGCCCAGAAATAAATGGAAAATAAATGAAGCTTTGGAAAAAAAAGAAAATTGTCCCTGATGTGACATGCTCCTTAATTGCTATGAAATTCATCTGGTGCTCTGGGTGGCAAAGATAGAATGGAGTGTGTCATGGTGCGACATCCCACCTAAGGATTCTAGAGATTTTAGTAAAACTTGTCCGTGTGATGTTGCAGTTGGGATATCCTGGTGATTCATTAAGTACTGCGGTTATTTCAGAAATAAGAGAGCCTAAAATAAAACCACCCAGACCCCTTCTGTGCTCAGTTCTCCCACAGCAGCTCAACAGCAGAAGACACTTTGTGTTAGAATTGAGTTGCAAAGCAGCCATGGGTTCAATTATCGGGGTGCTGTTTTGCCTCAGTGACCATGGCAGATGTTGGTGCTTTGTCAGATGTCTGAAATCATAAACTCACGTAGTTATTAATCCTAGAAAACACCTTTAAGATCATCAAGTCCAATCATCAGTCCAGGACCACTACATTCACCACTAAACCATGTCCCCAGGTGCCACATCCACAGGTTTTTTGAATGCTTCCAGGGATGGTAACTCCACCACCCCTCTGAGCAGCCCATTCCAATGTTTTACAACTTTTCCTGTAAAGAAATTTTCCCTAATATCTAATCTAAACCACCCCTGGCACAACAGTGCACAGCTCCCAGGTAAGTATTTCTGCAGTCTGGTTAAATTGTGTAAATTTTCAGACCAAGCCAGGTGCCAAGTATGATTACGGGAGGAGCAACTCCTAAATAGTGTTCTTGGACAGCTCCTTGTGGTGCTTTGAGGAGTGGTCTGCAGCATCCTGCCTGTCATCCTCAATATGACTTCATGGTGTGCTGGGAATGGCTTTGGCAGCAGACTGAGAAGCACAAATAATCCACGAGATACAGCCCTGTGGGAGCTGGAAGTGATGGTGCAGGTGATTCCTGGTCAGTCTTCTCCTGGATGGAGCTGACAGAATGTGGAGGGTTTGTAGGTTGAGGTAATGAAGTGGTGTGTGCCCAGTGAGCACAGGTGATGTTGTCTACAGGTGCTGGTGTCAGAAGAGGTTTCTGACAGAGCTGTAGGTTCAGGTGTGTTTCTGAGTGTGCCTGGAAAATTCAGTTAATGGCCTCAGTCTGAAAGGAGGGGAGATTTAGATTAGGTGTCAGGAAGGAATTCTTCCTTGTGAGGGTGGGCAGGCCCTGGCACAGGGTGCCCAGAGCAGCTGTGGCTGCCCCTGGATCCCTGGCAGTGCCCAAGGCCAGGCTGGGCAGGGCTGGGAGCAGCCTGGGACAGTGGGAGGTGTCCCTGCCATGGCAGGGGTGGCACTGGATGGGCTTTGAGGTCCCTTCCTACCCCAACCATTGTGGGATTCTGTGGCTCAGCAGTTCGTATCAAGCCACAGAAACAGACAAAAGAAACCTCACAGAGCAGCTAAAAGCAAACATTCGTTTTGTGTGTGAGAGCCCAGTTTGTAGATAAAAGGTGTAAATGGGTTTGACTGAAGGGTCACCTGTCCAAGTATCTGCAGCCCTGAGAAGATTAGGTTTTTCCCACCTGGAGGAGACTCCAGACTCCTGTGGAAGTTCCTTGCCTGCCTTGAAGCAGGCCCTGTCTCTGAGCCTTCAGCTCATTCCCTGTTGCTGCTGAATCAGCCATGAAGAAGATGGGATGGCCTTAATTTTTTTGTTTTTTTGATGTCAAGGCCAGGCGAAGCAGCTACCTCGAAGCTTCATGGCACCAGCATGGCCAAGGTCAACACATTGATTAGACCCAGCAGTAAGAGGGAAGGTTTTTTTGTCTTTTTCCAGATCTGCTTCATTGAGCACGGTATCAATGGGATTAGAAATGTCTAAACCTCATCAGCCAGGAACTGCATGGGTGTCATAATTAAACTTGTTAACTGGCCAGAAAACAGGGCCCAAGAGTGAGCAGGGCAAGCATGTGAGGATGCAACCCTGTGTGTGCTTCAGCCTGGGAGACCTACAGCTTGGGGACAGCCTGAGCAAGATTCTGGCTGTTGTTTCCAGGAGTCTCTTCTGAGCCCATCCTGTCTTTTCTCGGGCATGTATTCACTCCCAGTTCCTATGTCCCATGGCTCCAGCTCCTGTGCAGGGCTGCTCCTGCTTCCTGCTCCTTTCACCTGGGGTCTGCACCCTCTGCTGCCAGCACACCATCAGCAGCAGCAGCTTCTCATCACCTCTGGTATCACTGAGCTCCAGCACGTCATGTTTTGCTGTGTTCCTGTGCCAGCTCTTCTAGAATAGATATTTTAAGGTTTCTCTGCAGTGTGCAGATGGAGGAGGGAGCTGTTCAGCAGCAGTGGGGTAGTTGTGGGTTTTGAGTGGTTTCTTTTGTTATTGGTATTATTGTAGTGCCTAGAAAGGGAGCAGCAGTGGTGGGTGTGCAGATGAAACCAGGTAACAAGTGGTGCCAAGGTGAGCATGAAGCAGTGAAAGTTGTGATAGGAAACAAAATAGCAGAAGGAAAGACATTTTCTTGCAGGCCTTCAAGGGCCCTTAGTCAGCTTTGGATCCTTTTGAAGACAAATTAACCTCAAGGAAGTTCCTGTGACTCTTACTGCTGACAGTGAGTTTACTTTGGCTCTTCCTGGTGCAGAGGGAATAAGGAGAAATCGGGTGTTGCTTTCTAAATTCTTTAGTTCTGTTTCTGCTTATTTCTCTGCCTCCTTTCAGTAGTCCACTCTGTTTTGGCCACAAAAGTGTTTAAAAATAACGCTCTGTTGGATTTTCCCATCTGAAACAAACCCCATCTCTTCCTCCTGCATGGCTGGGGGAAGCTGGTGGATGGTGTAGGAGGAGTGGTGATCATCCCTGCTTTTCCTGGAGTGTCTTTAGAGTAGCTTAATAAAACACTGGAGAGAGAGAGAGGGATTTTCTTATGTTAATTATGTTCTCTTAGTGTTTTAAGAGAACTTCAAATGTGGAGTCCTGTGTTTCTCTGGCACCTCCTGAGATCCTATTAGGGCTCAGCAATTTACAAAATCTGACTGATTTGTCCCCAACTGAAATGGAAGCAAACATCTGAGAGTTTTTTTAAATGAATGCCCTTTTCAAACAGCTTCTGAAGGCTCTTGCTCATTGAGGACCTATACTGTGCTGGCTGTGAGAATGAAAATTTGAGAGTGCAATTAATATATGTTAATTTTTAGTATCAGACAAAGCCGGCAATTGTTTTGCCACCATCGCTGCTTTTGGAGGAACAAGGATTTTTGTTTCATCTGGCAATTCTGGTATTGTGAGGAAGGTTTTTATTTGTTCTTGACATTTTTCTTGAAAATGGTTTGACAGAAATATGCATGTGTGTACTTTTTTGTAACCACTGTGGTTTGTCCCGAGCTCCCTGAGCCCATCAGGAACAATGAGCCAGCCCGTCAGCCAAACTCTGTCACAGCAAATGAGCCTGGCACATCCATGGAGCTTCACTCCATTGTATCCCTGGGAAGCCTCCTCTGGATGGGAGGGGAGGGAAAAGCGAGAAAATGAAAACATTGTTTAAATGGAAATTTTCTACTTTTAAAAGGAAATTTCCTGTTAAATCTGACTGAAATTCCCCCGTAGTGTTGGACTTTCCTTGGGCTGGAGGTTTCTGCTCCATGCCTGCTGTCTTGTATGGATTTCTGCCTGCAGTTCTTGCTGCTTCTCTGGAAGAGTGCATCAAACCACTGCAGTAAGAACCTGGAATATTCCAGCTTTTTCCTTTTCCTGGTTGGTAGAGAAGTGAGTGTAGTCATCTCCTGCAGCCTGGGCTGCTCTGCTTCCCTTCTGTGCTGAGTTGTGACCTTCAGTTTAACTTCAGGGAGCTGCATGGTGGCAGACACAGGAATCCTTCATGGTAAAAGCTCACCTCTGCATTTTTGAACAAGAAAGTTTTCAAAATGGCTTTCTAAGTCCTGAGGCAGGTACTTAGCAGCTTAAATATACACAGACCCTTCAGCAGCCCAGGCCTGGGCCTCGTCCTAAACAGGAAGTGTCTGTTGGGGGGGATCATCTTGTTTGCGTGAGAGTGCTGGGACATGATTTTTGGTGTCAAACCTGTTTTGTGTGAGTTCCTGCTTTCAGTCTCTTTAGAGCTGATAACATCCTTCTCTGTGCCAGTATTACCATGTAAGTTCCCAGCAGTGCTGAGGTTTGTGTGCACCTCTCTGTGCTGGATTGCTCTGAGGGAGGTTTGTTCTTCCCTCTGGCCTGAGCCCAGAGCAGGTTGTCCATGGAAGCTCTCAGCAACATGTGGAGGGCAGCTCCCGTGCCAGGCTTGGGGTCTGCAGCTCCTGGTGCTGCTGCTGGTGCAGTTTTGTGTTTTGGGAGCTTGCTCTGCCATCACCAAAGATGTGTGCCTGGGCCTGTGGGTAGTGCAGGTTTTCCATAAGTGTTTCCAATAGATGACTGTGGGGAATTGCAGCAAGACTTGGGCTGTTTACTGGAAGAGCTTGAATTCCTTAGCTCTGCTGTTTCTTTGCTTCTCAACGTTGGGATGATACATAGGCTCCTACAGGAGCTTTACAAAGCATGTGTATTCTATTCCATAATTCCCAAAATCTGGCCTTTGGGGAACCATTCCTGTGCTGTATGCCAGGACAGGGCTCAGAAGGAAGTTCCTTGCAGCTTTGGTGCTTTGCAGTTAAGGAGCAGCAAGCCTGACCCTCCCTGCTCTTGCAAAACACCTTTGCTTTAACTTCACAAACGATTTGCCTTCCCTGAGGGTGGCTTTGGGGATTAGCAACCAGCCTGGGATTGTTTTGGAATATAAATATGATTTAACATAAGGTTTTATTTGCATGTTTGTTTTTTCCACGTTAGGTTCGTGCTGGCCGTGGGCAGCGCTGTCTTCGATGCAATGTTTAATGGTGGGATGGCCACAACCTCCACAGAGATTGAGCTGCCTGACGTGGAGCCTGCTGCCTTCCTAGCTCTGCTCAAGTAAGCTGCTTCTAAAGCACAGGATAACTGGGATGCACAGATTTAGTGTAGCAAAAAAATGTTTTTAATGAAAGCAGGGAAGTATTTGTAGAGCAGAGATTGTTAACTTCCAAAATGAAATGCCTCTTTGATCTGTTCAATGGTATTTAAATGCTGGTGTGAAATCCCTGTTTTCTTGGGCAAAAGTCTACTGCAGCTACTGCATTAAAAAAATTATATATATATATGTATAATATTGGCCATTGTGTTATAGCTTATTCACTAATTGGTTTTGTTTAATCCTGATGCTCTTTGAGAGAAGAGGGGAAAAGTGATCTTTTGAAAACTCTGTAAGTTACAAACACTTGGAGCTGGTTTAGATCATGAGCAAGTTGTAACAGGTAAGCAGGGGTGTGTAATAAATCTCTGCCATTCCATGTGGTATCAGCCTTTGTGTGGGTTTTATCCTTTTGGAGAGCTGGGTTTGAATTTACATTTCCAGTGTGTGTTGCAAGTCTGTGTGCTGGAGGAGGAGGAGGAAGGGGCTGTAACATCCTATTCACCAATTCCTTTAAGCTCGGCTGGTGCTGTGCAACATCCAGCAGCAATCCTGAATGGATGCTGGAAAGTCATTGTCCTGTTTCTATAGGATTTCTGTAACCTACTTCCAGGGGTTTCCAGTCCTGTGCTCTTGACATGTTCTCCACTTGCTTCCTACTGGGAGCAGTCACTATATATAGCTCTGGCACACTTTTTGCTTTACCTTCAGAAAGTGCTTTGGTTGTGCCTGTGCTGTCTTGGAATATTTTAAAATTGATCTGGGCTAGAATGAAAGGCCAGAAATAATTGGGAGCCCCGAGCCCCTTCCCCTTTGGCTCGCTTTAAAGCAGACACCAGCACGTGGGGAATCCCTCTAATTGGTGTGTGCCTATCAGCCATGTGGATCTCTCTGGAGTGCAGAGCTTGTAACTATCTTTAAATCTATGTGAGGCCCAAATATCCAGTGAATTAGAGGCAAAAATCCTGATATTTCCCTTCCAGTGGTGGGATTTCAGCACTTGATTAAACAGAGCGATTTCAGAAGAGACCCATCATCTCAAAAGACAAAGTGATGAGTTTAGGTGGATTTCAACATAAATATTTACATTTTTTAATGGAAGAAGTCGTTGGTGGATTACCTCAGTGCTTCTGAGCTGTGCCCATGGTCCAGCGACATCTTGGGTGCTTAAATCTAGAAATTAATTTTTAAATTGCTTTTAAAATGCTCAGAGCTTAAATGTGCCAGAGGAAGTTTGGGTGCTGCTTTCCAGGAGAGAGGTGACCAACTATGTGGTGTGAGTTCCTGGAGTAAAACCAGTGCCTCCAAACACTGATCTGGAATGACAGCTGATCCTTACATATGTCTCTGGACTTGGTCCAAGCCATGATCTAATGCTGTAGGATCAGGAGCTTATCCCGGGACAAAGTGCCCATCCTGAATGTTCTGCAGAAGGTCCCATCTGGGTGCTGGATTGTGATGGAGTTTGTGGGCTAGTGACCTTTAATAGGTCTGCTGTAATTGTGTAAAAGATTCTTTTTCGTTATTATTATTATGTTAACCAAAAGATGAGAACACATTGTCTGGGTTTACAGTCTAAATGTTCTTTTAAATTGATACTGTGTTTTTTCACAGTATCACAGTTTTTTCACTCTTGTTGTTTCTCTTAGCACACACTGGACTGTGGTAAATAGAAATACTGACACAGTCACTGGAGTAAACAAATAATTGTTTTTAGAGCCACTGTGTTCTTTTAATCTTGGAATAGAAAGGATTGCTCAGTGCAAATGGGGCTGAGAAGGGGTGTGTGCAAAATACACTGATTAACCTGTGGCATGATGCTGCTATTGACAAATGCCCTGGGGCAGGACAAAAGCCTGCTTTCAGCAGTGAGAGTGCTTCCCTGCCCGTGGATCACACTGTTGATGCTTCCCTGAATGGCATCATGGTCTTCTCTAGCTGGAGGAGCAGGAGCTCCTCTGCTGCAGATGGGAATGCTGCCTGGCATCCCCTGGAAGAGCCCTGCTGCTGCATGAAGCTTCCAGGAATAGCAGCCACACAACCTGCTGCTGTGTCCCCTTCAGAGGAATGCAGAGCAAAACATTGCTGGAGTTTCCAAAATATCCCATGGAATAGGAATGCCAAGCACAGTTAACACAATATTGCATCTGTGTGCTTGGTGTCCTTGAGATCCTGACTGGCAAGTGCTCCACTGGTTAAAGGAGATAGCGTAAAAAAAACTCTACATGAGCTGTTCAGCCTGGAGAAGAAAGGCTCTGGGAAGAGCTCAGAGCCCCCTCCAGGGCCTAAAGGGACTCCAGGAGAGCTGGAGAGGGACTGGAGACAAGGGATGGAGGGACAGGACACAGGGAATGGCTCCCACTGCCAGAGGGCACGGCTGGATGGGATATTGGGCAGGAATTGTTCCCTGGCAGGGTGGGCAGGCCCTGGCACAGGGTGCCCAGAGCAGCTGTGGCTGCCCCTGGATCCCTGGCAGTGCCCAAGGCCAGGCTGGGCAGGCTTTGGAAGGTGTGGAAGGTGTCTGTGCCCATGGCAGGGGCTGGAACAAGACAGTCTTTAAGATCCCTTCCAAGGCAAACCATTGTGGAATTCTGTGGTAAGGACTAACAGCAGTGCATCACAAGTTTTACTGAGCTCAGCCTCTCAGTTCCTGCTGTCTCTGGCCAGTGAGTTCAGGTATTAGGGGGCTCAGTCAGGTTTCCTTTGTTTTTCAGATCATGAATGTGCTTCCTTGTTTTGGCCTAACAGTGAAGGCTGGTGCTTTGCTGCAGCGTGGCAGTCCTTGTTTTTCACTGCAGTTAACTTGCTTGATGCTGAAGTTACATTGTGAGCTAAACATCTGTGTCATGAAATGAAACAGTTCAATCTGTGAAGTGAAGAGACGAGAAAGGGGAGTGTGGGTAAAGCACCTCATGTGCAGTGGATGGATATGTCTGAGTGCTTCTCAGCACTTCTGAATTAGTAGTATAAAATGGAGTTTCTCTTCGGAGGGCTGCAGACAAGATTGAATCTTTGTCGTTGTTTATTCTAACTGAACAGCCAAAAATATGAATTTTAACAGTATCTTGGCCAGAGACTGTTTTAGCCTGGTATAAGTGGTAGGCTAAGAGCTCACTGATGGTGAGATGCAAGGCAGATTGAGCTGCTTCAGTGGAAATCCCAGCTGTTAAACTGTAAAATGTCTGCTAAAAAAAAAAAATCTTGGTAAACCAGAGTCAGTGGAAAGGATGTGAAAACCCTTCTATCTCTCCAGTAGAGGAAATGGACCAGGATGACAGGCAGAGGCACAAACATGTTTTCTCTGAATTGAAGGGGTTTTACCCTGTTATCTTAATTCACCACAGCAATGTTTGTTTGCATGTTTTCAGATTTCTTTACTCAGACGAAGTTCAGATTGGACCAGAGACTGTTATGACAACACTTTACACAGCTAAGAAATATGCAGTTCCAGCCCTTGAAGCTCATTGTGTGGAGTTTCTTAAAAAAAACCTCAGAGCAGACAATGCATTCATGCTATTAACTCAGGTGAGTCTGTGATCATCTGCCTTCAGCAGGGTCCAGCACAGTCAGAAAACGGGAATTTTCTGGGTGTTCCAGAGTTGATCATCCAAAGTGGAGCAGCTCTGGGTCGTTTTGAATTCTTCCTCACAGGAGTCCAGCGCTGCTGAGCAGGTTCTTACAGAGAACAATATACAGCAAATGTTGCTGCTGTTTCAGATCTTTCTGTTTCACTGTGGCAGGTGATTCCTTCCAGAGTGTGAGCTGGGGATGGAGTTAACAGGGTGGAAAGATTTCATCTGCCAAGAAGAAAAGTGGAATGAGAGGATTTCCGTGTGTTACAGAATCAGGACTGGTAATGCTGAGCTTTCTCTCAGTGCTGTGTCTGGCTGCTCAGCCATTCCTTGAAGGACTTTTGTGCAATACTTTTCCTGAAGTGGGGGTGAAAGGAAACCTTTTCATGAGTGCATTGGTTTATTTTCCTGGGAGAGGAGCAAGATGCTCTCTTCCTCAGCCTGTTCCAGCTCCACCACCTGCACTGAAGGCTCACAGACCCAGAGTGTCAGAGCAGCTGTTATTTGGCCCTGGGTCTGGTCCAGTCTCTGAGGGTTGTGCTCCTCCGCCTTCCTCTTGACTCTTGAAGCAGCAAAGTAGGAGACAGTGTTTACAACTTCTGCTTAGTTTGGAAAAGATCAGACTTTGTGTCCAGGTTGATTAAATGAGCATCACTCATCCCCGTTTCCCAGCCCTATCTTCTCTGGTCCCTGTCACTCTTTCTCAGACAGCTGATGCCATACTGGTGACATCCACAGTGCTGTTATCTGTGTGGTGGAGTCTGGCACTGCCAGGGACATCCTGTTCTGGGTGCTGTAGGAATAAGAAACACACTGGCTTTCTGTGACTTTCTTTCCTTTAGGGAATGAGCAGACTGGAGTGGCTCTGGAGGGATATTTCTGATCAGCCAGCTCAGGAAAGCTGCTGTGATGTCTGATGTTAAATAGAGCTTGCAGAGGAGTTTCCCAGCTGCACTGAGTTGGGAACCAGCACCCTAAGGTGGCCTGGCTCTGAGGGATTGCCTGCCTCACCCAGCATTCCAGTCTGCTGGACTTTTCCCCCTTGTCAGGAGTACAGGCGTCTCTCAGGCTCTGGCTGTAGGTACCAAGTGGGTGGCAGTGGCTACACCAGCAGTTGTGCAGATATTGAAGCAGTGCTGGCCTGAAGCAGTCACTGCTGAGCTCTTTGCTCAGGATTAGGCTGGGATTTTTTTTTTTAGTTTAAATATTTGGATCATTTCTCAAAGTAATTCCATGTCACACTGCTGTTCGTAGACACGTGTCACTGCTTAGGTTCAACTACTGCTGCAACACTCCATGGCTTCTTCACACATCCTCATTAACTTGGCCCTTTTCCACATGCCATGAACAGATGAGGCAGCCCCTGAGACAGGGGGAGATCCACACTGCACTTCCCAGAGGAGATTCAGGACTTGAAGGCTCTTGATTGGGCGATGGCAGCCAAATCTCTGCTCCATCTGATGCATGGTGGGACAGTTGCAGCTCCTTGGTTGCAGCTTTCCTGTTCTTTGGGTTCAGCAGTTGCACTCTGAAAGATCAGGAGCTGTTAGCCAGGAGCTGGGAGCATATCTTTCCCGTAGACTGAAGTTTTGGGGAGGCACCTAAGGCTAGCCATTGCTCAATGGTGGGTTAGAGGTGTTGGCTTTTGGTGGTATTCCATATGCAGAGATTTTTTTGTGGTTTCCTGTGTCTCTGCACTTGAGTTTGTAATTTTGGCAAGGTAATATTTAGGTTTATGGTGACTTCCTTACAGGTCACAAAGGTCCTTCTTTGGCAAAGGAGGAAAGTATCCTTGTGTTTCAGGTGCCAAAACCAAAATACTGGCTGGTACTCTATCAGTGGCACTGAGACAGGTGAAATGCCAGATGGGGAAAGGCTTTCCTGTTGCCTTTTGTTTGTGGCTGTATAATCATCAGTGATGATTCCCATCTAGTTTTATGTTCACTATTTCTCTGTATCAAGTCTGAGATGTTTGAGGCAGGTCTTGCTTGAGAAATGTGCCTGATCTTGATGACTAGGTGCACCTCACTGAAAGGATCTCTTTTCACAACCCTCTTGTTTCTGGTCCTGCATTGTGAAAACCTACCTGTTTTCTGCTTTCACTGCATCAAACCAACAACCTCTTCAGTAAATTACAGACTTGAGATATATCTTGTACAAGACATTGCCCAAAAGTCTTAAGATCATGGATCTGAGATCCCAGGTAGAGCCCCATACCTCCTTTTGTGTGTGTCTGCCCAATCCTCAGGTCCAGCAGCTGTGTCACTGTCTGTCTCAAGCAACTGCTGATCAGTGGCAGAAATATCAGAGGAAAACAGCTTTCCTCACTGATTGTGCCTCATAGTGAGCTGTGATCCTCTTTCATGCCAGACATACATCCAAGTGTCACTTTGATCAGCAAGGAAATAAAGCTTGCCTGGAGCTGCTGTGGGGGAGAGCTCTGTGAGTGTAACTGAAGTCCTCACGTGTCCAAAGAGCCACTACAGTAGTAAAGTCTGAGTCAGTCACAGCTCTTGATGCCAAGAGTGTAAAGGCACTGGCAGCCCTCCAGCCCCTGGAGCAGGTGACAACTGCTGAAGTTTCCCTGGACCCTGAGAAACTGTTGTTTCAGCTTCCTGCACTTGAGGTCTCAGCACAAAGATTGGCCTTGCTGAGCTCTGCGTGGCACAAGCAGGGGTGAAGCAGAAGATGCTGGAAGGCACCTCCTGAGTGATGGAATTCAAGCCCAAAACACAAGTTTTAAACCTTACCCGTGGCAGCGAGTTCAAGTCTGGTGTATTCTTGTTAGGTGTGAAGTCAAGGCAGTTCCTTCCTAAACAACAAAATCAAAGCACTGAAGTAAGAGGTCATTTAGTGTTTTTTGTGTGTTCCACCCATTTCTGCTTATGCTGGGCACAGGGCTGCTAACACGTGGCAGTCCTGGGTGATCTGAAGTGGCAGCAAAATTGTTACAAGACTTCACATAAGTTGGGCAGAGAAATTCTGAGCAGCTCTTCAGGCTGTGTAAGGCTTTTCTTGGAATAGTAACCTATTTTGGGACAAATTCTTTAAGGTAACTGGATTAGAGTAGCTGTTTCTGTGCAAAACATGGAAATGCACTAAGCAGGCTGTGTACCCTGTAGGGCTCCCCAGGACACACAGGCACTGCTGCTACAGCTTTTTCTTGCTAATGCACAAGATCAGTGTGGCTGTTCTTACAGAATAAGCTCCCTCTGCATTATTCCTAGAGCAAGCAGGCCTGGAGTCACTGGGCAGAGCTTTTTTGTAAATAGAAAAATGATGTAAAAATTGCCTGTTCTGAGCTGACAGGGTCAGTGTGGTGCTGGAGAGCATGATTGGTGCTTGCACCAGCCCATGTTAAAACAAAGACGTGCCTGAAGACATGCACAGCTGAACCAGGGCTGCTGCCAAACACAGAATTTTCTAGTGTTTGCCTTGTCATGCTTAACTGCTTGTGAAAGGCCCGGTGGATTCCTGGTGCAGTCAGGCATGGTATTGCTAATGAAGATGGGCTGTGGGAGGGGAAGGGGGGTTCTTAGTGTAAACTTTAAAATACCTTTTCTGTTAATGATGCTCTTTCCTGCCTAGGCCCGGCTGTTTGATGAGCCCCAGCTGGCCAGCCTGTGCCTGGAGAACATAGACAAGAACACCTCAGATGCCCTCAATGCAGAGGGGTTTACAGACATTGACCTGGGTAAGCTCTTTTCCACCCCTCCCTCTCTCTCCCTGCTTTCATAACCAGCTTGTCTCCAAAGTTGTTACAGGTTAATAATGCCTGGCACTTGTGGCTTGGCTGTTCTGGAGCAATCAGTTGAATAGTCTCTGGCACAAAGTGGCTGGAGACAGGGAATTTGCCAAAGAGTTTGCTGCCTTGCCTGCAGAAATACCCTGGAATCTGCTTACTTTGGTGCAGCTTGAGTTTTCTGGGCATGACACAAAGCCCGCTTCCTCTGTTGATGTTGGCAGGTTTTGGGTGGGTGTAAACTTGCCTTTTTTTGTAGAGTTGGCTTTCTTCCCCAAGTCTTTGTCAGGTTTTGGAGTTGAAAAGGTGTTTTTGGAAGCAAGGACTGGCTATTTTAATTACCGTCTGCAGTTTCCAAACTTGCTGGGCACAGTTAATGAACATTAAAATTCAGGCTTTAACCTTCTTCTAATGAGATGGGCTGTGGAGGTAAGGCACAGGTCACCTTCTGGCTTTCACGCTGCTTGTTTCATCCAAATTTGACGTCAAGCAAGTTGCAGTTCATCCTCCTGCACTTGCATTAACATGCCAATTAAATGGTCTCTGCTGCTCCAGTGAGTTCCTTGCTGATGGAATATGCGGATAAATCTTCCTCAGAGGCTGCAGGCAGCACTTCTGGGAGATGCTGTTGGCTCAGCCGCTTCCTCTTTTACCTTGGCTGTGCACGGGGTACTCCTGGCCAGGTGCAAGGGGCTGGATTGGGGTTCAGAGCCTGAAGCTGTGCCTGTTGTCCTGCCCTGCAGACACCCTGGTGGCAGTGCTGGAGAGGGACACCCTGGGGATCCGGGAGGTTCGCCTGTTCAATGCCGTGGTGCGCTGGTCGGAGGCCGAGTGTCAGCGGCAGCAGCTCCAGGTGATTCCAGAGAACAAGCGGAAGGTTCTGGGCAAAGCTCTCTCCCTTATCCGCTTCCCACTGATGACTATTGAGGAGTTTGCAGCAGGTAACTCAACAAAGGTGTTTCTGGCAATCCTGGTCTTTGCTTTCCCTCAGCTGCAGAGAGTCAGGTCACACGAAAGAGTTTTCTCTGTGTATGCTGTAGTGATTTAAATATCACATTCCCCCCACATTCCTCCCCATTTTCCCTCATTCTCCCCCTAAGAGGCTGGAAAGAGAATTTCATAGGGGCCTGGAGTGACAGCACAAGGGGTAATGGTCTCCTGAAGGAGGGTAGGGTTAGGCTGGATGACAGAAGGAAATTCTGTAGTATAAGGGTGTGAGGCCCTGGCAGAGGGTGCCCAGAGCAGCTGTGGCTGCCCCGTCCATGGAAGTGTCCATGGCCAGCCTGGACAGGGCTTGGAGTGCTCTGAGATAGTGGAAGGATCCCTGCCTATGGCAAGAGGTGGCACTGGATGATCTTTAAGATCCCTTCCAACACTCTTCTGTGATTCTGTGATTACAAAATCTACTGTCTGAATGCCATTTTCATCCATGCCCATTCACTCATTTTAGAGCCTGTGGTGCTCCCCTGGGAAGAGCAGGGGGATCACAGCTGTGTTTGCTCTCACAGCATGGTTGGATGGTTACTGTCCCATTCAGCTGAGAGCAAAGATCCAAACTGGGCTTCAGCTGCTCCCCTTCCCAGCCATCCCGAGTGTTTAAGCTACACAAAGCTAATGGAGTTGCAAATAATTGGTGTTGATCATAGCCTGTTCCCAAAGAGAAATGGGGATGTTTCTCCCCATCTTCTGCCTGTGGTGGTGTTGGCCCTGTCTTGCCAATGCTGTTCAGAGCAGTGCCCCATATCTGAAAAACTTTGAAAATGTTCTTTGAGCTGCAGGATTGGTGTTGTTTAGTCTGTGTCTCAAAGTATTTTTCAAGTTTACATTAAGATCTTGATCCACAGAGATGTCTAACTCATTTCACAGCTTGGACTATAGATTGCCTTGTTTTCTTTTCATTGCTTGTTGTCTTTCACTTCATCCTCTGGGGATTCCCTGGGGATTGGAAGCTGGCAATTGGCTTAAATAGTTTTCATGCTAAAAAGACTCAGTGGAGCCATTTTCCAGACTGTAACTTGTTTCAGGCTGCAGTGCTGTGTACACAGGAGCAAACAGGGGCACTGACCCCTTCCTTTGCAGGTCACTTCTCAGGGCAGTGCTGGCATCAGCTGCTCAGTCCTTCACGTCCCTGTTCCCACGTGAGGGGGGCTGCTGGTAAGGAGAAAACCTGCACTTCAGACTTGGTCCCCACTCTCTGCTTGGCCTGTCACAGCTGTGATGTGGCCTTAGGGAATGTGGATTTCTTCAGAAGGAGCTCGCTCGGTGAAGCAGAGATCTTTGCATCTTTCTGCAGATCCCATTTCTTTCAGTCCTTCCTTGCGACCTTGTATCATTCTCTCACTGGAAGGAAAGTGTTAATTTTGGCATGTTTGGGTTGAAGGCTTTGAGCTGGGAGTGCCAGTGCCCCTCCCCATGTTGTTTGCCACAAACTGCCTGTCCTACTTGGACCTTTGTGCTTTAAGAGAACTTCTTAAGTTTTCTTCATCCACTTCAATCTAAAAGATGACCAAAACCCCCAAACTTGGGGAACTGCAATGATCAGCTGTTCCTCAAACAAGGAATTGACTTGGAATTCCTTCAGCTTTGTCCTTTCTCTGAGTTTCTGAGTGACTCTGATTTCTGTGGTGATCACAGCAGAGACAGAGGAGGCGAACCTTTTCCCTCCACACCCCTCTCTCCCAAAAGCCAAGAAAAGAGGGAATTTTACAGCAGTGGTTTCACCAGTTCATTCTATAATCTGGTATCAGACGTGGGGTTTTGCATGAAGATGTTTTAACTGGCAAATGTGTCCCTCCCTCCCCTTAGAGCAGGTAATTTGAAACATTGCAGAAGTGAGTTGCAACAACACAGGATAAGTTCAGACACATCAACTGGGCTGATTTTTTGCTGAACAAAGTATCCAGAAGCTCATTTACCTTTGAGGAGTCGACTTCCTTGAATTCTTGAGTCATTGCGTCATTGGACCAGGTTATGTCTGGGTAACATCATGCTGAATTTAACCAGCTACAAGTAGTTTTGGACCTACAAGTGGTGGGCATTTGCTCCCCACATTAAACCGCATTTAACTGCTGTTGTTTCCCCAGTACTCAGTGGTCTTGTTTCTGTTCATAGCCTTGTGCAAACAGCTGTAGAGAAGCTTTTGAGGGTTAGGCTAACAAACTCATTTTATCCAGTTTCACTTTTGAAAATACTTCAGGTAGTTTGCAAAGACTGAGTTTAGCATCACTGAGTTGGTTGCCCAGAGCAGCTGTGGCTGCCCCTGGATCCCTGGCAGTGCCCAAGGCCAGGCTGGACAGGGCTTGGAGCAGCCTGGGACAGTGGAAGGTGTCCCTGCCGTGGTAGAGGGTGGCACTGGATCAGTTTTAAGGTCCCTTCCAACTCAAACTAGTCTGTGATTCTGTGACACGGGACATTCCAGGACTCTGTGGTTCCCTAAGGCTGATGGCACTGCCCCTTCCCTCCCCTCTGCAGGGCCTGCCCAGTCGGGGATCCTGACGGACCGGGAGGTGGTGAGCCTGTTCCTGCACTTCACGGTGAACCCGAAGCCGCGGGTGGAGTTCATCGACCGGCCCCGGTGCTGCCTGCGGGGCAAGGAGTGCAGCATCAGCCGCTTCCAGCAGGTGGAGAGCCGCTGGGGGTACAGTGGGACGAGTGACAGGATCAGGTCAGCTCTCGCGCCCATTCCCACCCCTGGACTCGTGTTCCTGAGCTTTCCACTGCTCTAGCTCTAAACACTCAAGGTTCTGTGCTAGACCCCGACTTTCCACCGTGTAAACCCCAAAGGGAAGGTGTTCTGCTGGGCAGAACCATCCCCTGATGCACTGACCTGCATGTTGCTGCCACTTTGCATCTCTGTTGGCAAAGGTTTCCAGGAAATGTGCCTCCCAGCACAGGCCTCCCTGGAAAGGGAGGGAAATAACCCCCCAAAGGCTTCCTGCAGCTTAGGGGCACATAAATGAGTTGTCACCAGTTGTCCCCCTGCCATGCTTTGTGGAGGACAGGTGAGCAGTCCTCCATCAGGTTGGTTCCCTGTTCCAGGTGTCAGTGTGGCTTCTTGAAGCCCCTTAACCTCTCCTGTTGGAGAGAGGGGTTGGGGTAAAGTTCTGCTGACACCCAGTTTGTTCAGACCTGAGCTCGTGGACAACCAGCAGAGCTCAGTTACAGTGACAGAGACTGGCAGGTGTGGCTGGAAAATGGTGCTTTGCAAGGCTTGTGTTCCCAAGGCAGAAAATAAGAGCAAGACAGGAGGGAATCAGGAAGCCTTAGGGTTCTTTCCTGCTTTGTGTTCATCTTGGGTGGAAGGAGACTCACAGCAATGAAACTCTTCACAATTTTTAAGAGGATTCTGTTGCACTGGAGATGTTGGTGAGATCCTCTGGTCCATTCCCCCCTGGCAGTGGGAACTGCTGCCAGCTCCAAACACTTCCTGCTGCCACCTCTAACACTCACAGACCTTTTCGAGTTTGGGTTTGACTTCAGGTTCAGCCTCTGCAGCATCAGGGTCAGTTCCAACACTGAATATTCCATGCTGGCTGCAGAGTTGAGGCTTCCAGGCTGCCCCAGGTGTTTGTTCTGGAAACACTACAGGGCTAAAAGAGTTGGTGGACGGATGAAGAAATGCTGTTGGCAGCTTGGCAGACACTGAGGCTTCTGCTGCCTGAGAAGGTGGAGCTGTAGTGGGGTAAATACCCTTCCCCTTCTTCCTTGGGCAGCAGGGATTCCTGCACTCAGGAGTGACTGAATCCTTATGTCTGCTCTTGGTAAATTTGGAATGCAGCAAATACCCAGCAGCACATGAACAATTCCCCAGGCTCAGCAGTGGAATACCCAGTGGTGTTTGCTGGGCAGAGCACTGTGAGGTGGGCACTGTTCCACACTCCCAGGCTGCCCTGCCTGGGCCTGGTGGGCGTTTGAGGGTGCTGATGTTTTGCCACAACTTGGAAACACTTCCTGGACCCTGAGCCTGGACCCTGAAATTTGGGGATGGGATTGTGCAGCTTTGTGTTTCACACAAGCCCACTGGACCAGTCAGAGGTGTGAGTGTGCAGCTGATGGTTTCTGTGCAGGGTTTCACCTCTTAGTAAGGGCTGCACTTAAATCTGTGTAGGTTTGATTAAATCAGAGATGTAAAATCAGCCCAAGTGGAGATATTTGTGTATCAGCTTTGTACTGGAGCAATACAGGAGTGGCAGGTTTGGACTGACTTTCCTGCTCTGTTCCTGCAGGTTCTCAGTAAACAAAAGGATATTTGTAGTTGGGTTTGGATTATACGGATCCATACACGGGCCAACGGATTACCAAGTAAATATACAGGTAATTCTCTCTGCTACCTTAAAAATCCTGGCTGTTTTAGGGGCTGACAAACACATTTTAGTGAATCTGTGACAAAAAAGGTTCAGAGGGACTGTGTGTGTTTCTCTGGGCAGGGGGCTGGCAGATGTGGCAAGGGCCAGATGGGGCACTGGGGATCAGAAGGATTATTGCTCTTGATTTTATTGCACACGTCACTGCAGCATCTCCCCAGGTCTGCTCCCAGCTTTGGGGCAGTTGGGAGGCAGTTTGGGAAGCAGCTGTGCATGATTTCCCACCCCGAGCAGGCTGGGAGAGGCTCAGTTGTCTCAAGTCCATTGTGATCTTGCCCAAAGAGCAGGTGGATCCTGTGGATGCTGTTCTGTGCCTGTTCTGGGTGCCTGTGTGCCACCCCAGTGTGGGTCACTGGAGGAGGACTGTCCCCAGGAGAGTCACTCCAGCACACAGGGCAGGTGTGATGAGCACAGGCTGTCAGCATTTCTTCCTTGATTGTCAGGGCTCATCCTGCTGCCCTGAGCTCTTGGGGAAGAAGGGTCTAAGCACAGTGTGGGCTTGCAGTGCTCTGCCAGCCTGGGGGTGAGGAGGGGGCGTTCTGGGCTGTCTGGGACCTGAGCCCGCAGCTCTGTGGTGAACTCAGAGGGGTCCAGAGCAGCTGTGGCTGCCTCATCCTGAAAGTTCAAGTCCAGGATGTGGCTTAAATCCACCTGGGATAGTGGGTGGCATCCCTGCCCCTGGCAGGAGGGTTGGAGATGGATCATCCATAAGATCCATCCCAACCCAGACGTGGGATTCTGTGGTTCTGTGATCATAGCATTGATGGTGACACGTGTAATGGACAGTGCAGTCATCATAGGGCTGGTCAATCTGGGAGTGCCTGGGGCTCAGCCTAGCTCAGGAACACTCACATGGGCAGTGTCAGATGAAAGCTGACCCTTTCATGGATGATCTGTGTTGCAGATCATCCACACAGACAGCAACACGGTCCTGGGGCAGAATGACACTGGCTTCAGCTGTGACGGATCGTCCAACACCTTCCGGGTCATGTTCAAGGAGCCTGTTGAGATTTTACCCAACGTCAACTACACAGCCTGTGCTACTCTAAAGGTACCACCTGGGGTGGGGAGAGGTGCAGGCAGGTGAGGGCATCTGCTGTGGGTCATCAGTGCAACCTGAGCCTTGCTCTGTGTCCTTCGAGGCCAGTGCAATCTCCAAGGTCTGTGTGTGCCCTGCTGCTGCCATGAGCTCGTTCACCCCCAGCATTCAGAGCTGGTTTTTGACTTGTCTCACAGCACAAAACAGGTGTTTCACTGGGGAGGGGATGGGGTGGTTTTTTTGGTATGGACAGCTGAGCTGTCAGTCCTGCAGGTGTGTAATGCAGAGCCTGCTGCGGTGGCCTCAAAAAGTTCATATGTGGCTGTTGAGACCTGGTTAAATTAGTGTTAAGTTCTGACAGAGATGAGATTGAGCTCAGAATACCTGAGGTGCAAATCCAGGAGGAAAAGGGAGAAACTGACATCCCCACAGCTCCAAAGCCACCAGAGAGCCTGGGCAGCAGCAGGGTCCTGACCTGTTCTTGTATTCCATGACCCCTGCAGGGTCCAGATTCCCACTATGGAACCAAAGGACTGCGCAAAGTGATCCATGAATCACCAACAACGGGAGCCAAAACCTGCTTTACGTTCTGTTACGCGGCTGGGAACAACAACGGCACCTCCGTGGAGGATGGACAAATCCCAGAGATCATCTTCTACACATAGTGCCACTGCCCAGCCCGCCCTGGACTCGACTCTTCCCTGTCGCCTCCCAAACTAAATCTCTGGCTGAGTTTGACCACACCAATTGGAGCCACACTAGCCAAAGGTCACAGTGAAATCATTTCAAAGCTCATGTTCTGCCTTGTGCTAGTGCTGCTGCTGCTCTCAGGTGCCAGGCCAGCTGGTGTCCCAGTGCAGCCCAGCTGGTGTCCCAGTGCAGCCCAGCTGGTGTCCCAGTACCATTTGTAGGTTGTCTGTGGCTTGTTGTTTTTCACCTCCTGATTAACCCTATCTAACAACGTGCGTTTTTTGGACTGTAATGAATGTAGATGCTTTTCCACCAGTCAGAAACAAGGCAACGAGTGGCTCTGGTTGTGGTTTCATTTGCCATGAGGAGATGGTCCTGCAGGCAGACTCGGTCAGGGCTGGGTGGCCTCTGCTCTGCTCCAGCTCAGCAGTCCAGGCCAGGCTGCAGGGCTTGGCCAGCCTGTGTCCAGCACCTTCCCTCCCTCCCAGCAGCCTCAGC
Organism: Pyrgilauda ruficollis; assembly: GCF_017590135.1. Classification (NCBI taxonomy): domain Eukaryota; kingdom Metazoa; phylum Chordata; class Aves; order Passeriformes; family Passeridae; genus Pyrgilauda; species Pyrgilauda ruficollis. The sequence goes on from NW_024519208.1 coordinate 377,306, forward strand.
ACACAGAGCCACCTTCAAAAGTCATGGAAAGTGGCCTTTTCCCTGAGGCTTTGCTGTTCCAGCACTACACAGGCTTGGAGACCTCAAAGCTGAGCTCCTGTGGCGGGACTGAGGCATTTTCCTGCTCTTCCCACCGATCTGTGACAATCTTCACCTCGGGCAGTCGTGGCAGCGAGGTGACCTCCCTGCAGAGGGTGAGGGGCAGCAGCCTGGCTGGGCAGCTCCTCCTGCGTTCTGAGTCCCCGTGGTGCTGCTTCCACACCCCTGGCACATCCCAAGCGCTGGTGATGCTCAGCTCACCCCTGAGCAGCCCCAGCTCTGTTGTTACCGGTTGTTGTCCTTTGCAGAGTGCCAGGGTTTGTCAGTTGAAGCAGAAGGGCACCTGCCTCACCTGTTCCTGGGCATTCCTGCAGTTTCCATGCACGTTTCCATGTGTTTCCCTTTGTTCCTGTGCATTTCTGCCTCGTCCCTGCTGCCCTGATGGAAGCAGGAAGAGAGGCTGGATGTGCACCTGCCTGTTACCTATAATGCAGCAGATGGACAAGGAGTTACCAAATGGTTCAGGAAAAGGTGGAATATTCTCTGTGCTGGTGTGTGTTTGCACACTGCCTGTTGGCCAGGCACAGGAGGGAGATCACAAACATCACCTGTTGAGCTGTGGAGCTGGGTGACCTTGAAGATACCCCGTGTTCAGGGCCAGCTGCTTTTCCCCGTGGCTGTCACAGAGAGGGTGGCTGGTCCTGGGCTGCCTGACCCAGCCCCACCCTCACTGCCCACGAGTGAAGACCACGAGACTCTTCATCCCCTTCTCTGCAGAGGAAGCTGGAATTAATCTCAACCTGGCAGAAAGACCAGAGCCACCGGAGTCTGTGTGGGACTGGCTGGGGTGGTGCTGCCTCAGGGCCCCTTCTCCAACCTCCTGCTCCAGCACACGGAGCCACTGCCACTCTGGGCAGCTGCTGCCACTGGATTTCACTGCTGGAAGTCGAAACCTGGCTGTCCTTGGCTGGAGCACAGCTTCTCCTCCTCCTCCTGCTGTCCCAGCCAGGATCCTGGGGCTGTGCTGGCTGGAGTCTCCTCCTCAGCCGTGCAGCAGCAGCCTGGGAATGCCCTGCATCTCCTCCCCAGTAGCTGTTAAAGGTGCCCAGAGTGTGTTCTGTGCTCCAGGGAGATGGTGTGAGCTGTGTATTTTCAGCCTGCTTCCACGTGGGATGGTTTTAATATGGCCAGTACTAAAAAAAATAGAAAAAAATCCCAACCCTGGGTCCATGACCTGATGACTGAACCCGACTCTGTGCAATGCAAACAGTGCTGTGAGATGGAGTCACAGCCCAGGCTCCGTGTTGTCGGGCTGTCTGTGACTGTGCCTGCTCCTGTCACCACCCCTCTCCCAAGGGGGTGGGAATGTCACTGCTGGCAGCCAGGGCCTGTGCTGGGGCTGCACCTTCCCCAGGGGCTCTGGTCTGGGTTCTGCACCTCGGGGCATCGGGTACAGGTGGAAATAGTGGAATAATTGGAATTTGAGAGAAGCAGAGCTGTGCACTTGGCTCTGGGAAGAGCAGGGCTGGGGCTGGCCCTGCCCAGCTGCAGGGGGAGCCTCCCGCTGGCTGTTCCCTGGAAGTTCGGTTCTCATTATTATTTTGTTACGCAAATTCTCGTCCCAAATCCCACCTTCCTGCCCTCCCTGTGCAGGGCAGATCTGGCAGCTTGTCCTGTCACAGAGGGAGAGGAATCAAACTCTGAATTACACCTGAGCAACTTCTGTTCTTATGGCTTTTCTGCAGTTTGATGCAATTCTGGCTTTTGTAGATAGATGAATGTAATTCCTTGTTGGACATGCCTGTTCCCAGAAGTATGAGCCATTCTGTTGTACCACGTCACCTTCCAGCAGAGCGGGCCCAGCCCGGCTCCTGTGCTATTTGATGAATGTATCCGATGCTCTCGTCCCGTGTTCACACTCTGCTTTTTGGCCAGCTTTGTGATTTGTAAATAGGAAAACAATAAAGACATCGAGGTTGTCTTTATGAAGTTTCTTTGTGATGGGGGGAGAATGGTGGCCGCTGGAATGGTGGAGGGGAGATCTTGGCCAAGCTGGCTCCTGGCCCATGTCCCCCAGCTGAAGGTGGGGGGTCCTCAGCTTCCCATCCATGGGGCGTGGGATGAGCCAGATCCTCGGGCCTCCTGAAGCCTGGCAATCACTGCTGGGGAGTCCAGACCCTCAGGGGCTGAGGGGTCGTGGGAGGGCAGCAGGATGGCACAGGCTGGGCACACTCTGGTCTGGGTTATGTCACTTCATGACTGAATTTCTTAAACCTGAATTGGAGGTTTCTGACAATTAAATGCACAAAAGCTGCCTCAGCCTTTGGGAGTCCAGGCTTGGGGGGGAAGGCAGATCCTCTGGCCTGTGATTGCCAGCACAGAGAGGCTGTGGGGGCTGCTGGAGCAGGGATGAGAGCTGGGCTCTGCTCCTGTGCCCAGCACGGCTCCCACGGTTGCTCACCAGGGCCCTGCCCTTTGCCCGAGGGAGCACTGCCAGGGCCAGGGGCAGCTTCCCAGGGCTCCAGGCTGTGCTGGAGCTCAGCCTCGGGGCCCTGCAGCGCCTGGAGCAGGGGGAGCCCAGCCCAGCCCAGCTCCCTGCTGGACCACTGGGCTCAGCTGGGAATTACCCTCCGGCACCATCACCTTCCTCACTCGAGGAATAAAAAGCCTGGGTGGCTTTGCAGGAGCATCTGCCGGGAGCCTGGGAGGGCTGCCCAGCTGTGCTGCTGTTCCTCTGACCTGTCCCCCAGAGGTTTTCCTCCTGCTGCTTCAGGAAAGGCTCCTGGGCAGGGAGGGGCTGGGGCTGCTCCCACCCACAGCTGAGGGGGTGCTTGGGCAATGTCCTCACCCTTGGGAGCCACACAATGAAGCACAGAAGAATGTGTTGGGTTTTAAAGATTTTTTTTTAATTTTATTTTTTTTGTTTTTATTAAAAAAAAAAGCCCCTAAATTCTATGGCTTCCAGGAAGCATCAGAGAAATTGAAATGCCATACCTGTACACTTGGTTTTAAAGCAGTAACTAAACTCGCAATGGAACAAACGCTCTCACGTACAATCGCAGTATTTGGACTCCTCGCTGGAAGGACAGAGAGTCCCGGGCTCGGGCGGGCCCCGGCGGCCGAGGGTGTGCGTACAGAGCCGGGCACTCCGGGCTCACCCTCGGGCCGCTTTCCCTTCCCCTCCGCGGCTCCTCTTCGGCCTCTGCCGGGGCTGCTCTGAGCCGACGCGCTGACAAGGGACCACTTCCAGTGGAAATTTTAAGGCGATTTTTAAAATTCGTTTGTTCGCCTCGCTGGGGACACGAGGTCAAACGTTGCACGTCCCCTTCCCGACTGGCCAAGGACACAGCAGCAGCTGGGGCCGCAGCCAGGACAAACCAAAGCCGGGGTCAATCCCGAATTTAGGATGAAGAGGGACCGTGGGGAGGGCACGGCCCCGCAGGAGACCCCAGGCCCCCCCAGCCCCTCCACAATCCGGGGTCTCCAGCCCCCCGAGATGGTCAGTTTGGACAAATGTTTCAAAGCAGCCACAGATGGTCCCATCCCTCCCCCGCCCCCCCCAGCACAGCCTCAGCCCCTTCTCTTGGGGCAGAACAACAGGGTTTTGGTAAAGTTAAGTGTGTGTCCCCCCCCAATGTGTCACGATCAATACACACGACAGCGCACGGGGTCAGTCACGTGGGGAGCTGCAGTGCCCTGGGGTGCGAGGAACACGGGGGTGCGGGGGTGTCCGTGTGTCAGTTCCAAAACCTGCATTTCCCCCAGCCCCAGGAGGGGCCGGGAGGATCCCAGAGCGGGGGATGCCATGGTGGGGGATTCCACGCTGGCAGAGCCGCTCCACCCCGACGCCCTTCACCGCCCGGCCCGGCCGCCAGCCCCGGCCCCGGGAGCAGCCGCGGGGCCTCGGGGGGCTCAGGCTGTAAAAGCAAGAGGCCGATCGAGCCCTGCCCACACCTGCAGCTGTTGCGGAAACATCCAGCCCCAAGACATGGCAGCACCAGAGACGAGGCTGCTGCTTCGCTTCCCCTCCCTGCTTTGCCACCGCCATTCATGGGTCCCTTTGGTCTCGGCCGTCCCTGTCCCTGCGTCCCCCAGCCCCTGGGAGTCTCGGACCTGCTCTCGGCGGGACCGGACGGCGCCTGTATTGCTCGCAAAAGTGCATCGTAAATGAACTGTAAACGCGTTTCCTCTCCCCGCCCCGCGCGCCCCCGGCTCTCCCCGCCCGAGCGGGGCCGGACCGAGCCCAAGGCCCGCCACCAACGGCCTGACCGAGGGGGACCCGGCGGGGACGCGGGGCGGGGCCGGAAGGAAGAGCAGAATTCGGTAACACTGAAGATGACGGTCAAAGACTGACGACTCAGCACTCTGCACCGAGACTCACTTTAAATTAACTTAAGAGACAAAGAAGCAACAGAAAAAAAAATATTCCTCCTTAGCCCACTGCTCTTGAAATTGTCTTCGTCTTCTTCTGACAGCGACGGGTCAGAGTCTGTAGTTGATCCCCATTTCAGACTGGTTATAAACTCAAAGCAACTGACGCCGTGGGTTTTTTCTCTTCTTCTTTTTTTTCTGTTTGACGGACGCAGGAACTTCAGCGAAGTTGGGCTTGGTTCGAGTAAACGGCCACGAGTGGCAGAGGAAAGGACAAGCAGTTTGGGGAGGCCCCGCTCCCCAGCTGCGCGTGGGGCGCTGGGGGAGCCCGTCCGGCCCGGCCCCCCCGTCCCCGTCCAGCCCGAGGGGCCGTTGGCTCCGCGGGGCAGGATCCAGCCACGGCCAGAGGGAGAGGAGCCATCGCTCGCCGCTCCGCCCGGCCTGGCAGCTCACTTGCGACGCTTGGTGGTTTTCCTCTTCCTTCTCTTGAAGAAACAGCAGCACCTGGGGACAGAGGGGACCCGTCAGCCCTGGGGCCACGGCACGGAGGGTGCAGCAGCCCCGAGGTCAGGGAGGACAGAAACCCCTCGGTGCCTCGGTGAGCCCCACGCGGGCAGAGCTGCTCCACCAAGTGCCCCTGGTACACGGCAGGGGCTGGACTGGGAGCACCACAACTGCCACCTAAAGTGACAGCTGCCACAGCAAATGGCACCGACCAGGGGAGTGACACTGACTGTGGCCACAAGGCCATGAGCCAGGACCAGGCAGGGACTCGGACTCCAGAGAAGGAGCAGTCCCAGATCCATCCATGCTCCTCTGTGCAGGAGCCTTGGGCAGGGCGAGATGGGAAGGGCTGGGGTGGTGGCGGCCCTGCAGGGACACCCCTCATGGGGTGGCAGGGGACAGCTGGGCTGTTGCTCCCCGGAGGGCACTGGACAAGGCATCCTGGGGCAGCTGCTGACTCCTCCTCCAGCCCAGCACTGGCGAGGGGGCAGCAGGGCTGGGGCCTTACTTTGTATCGTCTGTCACCTCCACCTCGGTGGGGGCTGTGATGGGGGCGTTCGAATGTCCTGCCGTCGGGTCATCTGTGTTCAGCTCTCCGTTGGTGGAGCTCATCACCTGGGGAGAGATGAGTGTCAGTGGGGACAGCCCAGGGGTCTGCAGCCCTTCCCCTCCCTGAGGGGCACAGGAGCCACCCAGGAGACCACCTAACCCTGCCCAGGAGCACCGAGGTGCCCTTCGTGGCAGGATGGTGCTCTCACCCAGACCACAGTGCTCGGCCTCGGTGCTCAGCTCTCCCGAAGAGCCCCATTGCACAGAGAGCACTGAGCCCCTTAGAATGCCCCTGGAAGGATCCCAGCTCCTGGGAGCTCCTGCACCAGGAGAGCGGTTTGCTGGCAGCCAGCTCCAGCGTGGGTGAGAGACATGGCCTGGGAAAGCTGACAGCTCCAAGGAGCCCTTCCCACTGCTGAGCATCTGGACACAACTTCTGCTTCCTAGCACCAAGACTCAGCCCAGTGCCTACCCTGCGGGCTCAGGCATCCCTGAGCTCCTGCCCACTCACCAGGGCAGCAGGGTCAGCCACAGTGCCAGGGCCAGGAGGACATCCAAGCCTCCAAGGAAACTGGGAGGTGCCTGAATCACCATCCTGTGCCTGCTGCCCACAGGCAAAGCCAGGAGCTCCCTGGGGATGCACAGGCCAAACACTCTCCAAGCTGCTCGGCCCCGGCAAGGACCCTTGGCCTTCCCCAGCCCTTGGAGAAGCTGCCACCCGACAGCCAGTGCCCAGCCAGCAGGGCCACGTCAGGCTCCAGCCCCGACACCAGCACAGAGACCCCTGCGCATCACCCCGCAGCGCCGGGCACAGGCGGAGCGCGGCAGGAGGGTTTGCAGAGCAGGAGTGGGGAGGAGGAAGGGCATCAGGGACAGGAGGAGCGAGGCAGAGCATGAGCTGGGCCCTCGGAGTACCCGGCCCCACGGCCTGCCTGGCACCACGGAGTGCCCGGCCCCGTGACAGCAACAGCAGGAGCTGTGCCCAAGCCTGGGGCCGAGCACCAGCAGAGTCACTGTGGAGCAGCAGGAACGAGCAAGAGCGGCGGGGACAGAAGCAGAGACAGAGGAAGCGGCGCAGGCCCAGCCAGGGCACCCGGCATGGATGTCCCACCATCCATGAGGGAGGGACCCCCCAGCCAAGGCAGGGCTGAGCGGCAGCGGGCAGGAGGCGGCGAGGGCGGCGAGCACGGGGCTGACGGCGCCAGCACAGGACCGAGGCAGGGCCATGGCAGGGGACACGGCCAAGGAGTGCCCAGGAAGGGAGGAGAAGCAGGGCTTGGAGCCAGGGCTCCAGACAAGGAGGCCCAGGGAAGTCCCTGCTCAGACGAGTGGCACTGGGGGCAGAGCGATGCCCACCCAGCTGCTGTGCTGCAGTGTGCCTGCCATCCATCCATCCACGTCCATCCATCCATGTCCGTCCATCCATCTATCCACCCATCCATCATCCATCCATCCATCTCCAACCACCTTCTAATTCCCCCTGGCAGCACCAAGGGAGCCCAGCAGTCCCTGGGAAGCAGCACCAGCCTCGTCTGCGAGCCGTGAGCGTCCCCTCACACCACAGGGACAGGCAGTACGTGCTGCAGCTGGGGCAGGACCCCGGGATGTGCGGCCCCGGGGCGGGGGAGCGGGGCTGATCCCGGCTCCGCGGGCGGCCACGCGGCCCAGGGTGGCTCCGCTCCCTCCCTTGCCCGCCCCTGCCCCAGGCGCGTGGTTTCGTGTACCTGGACGGACCCCCCGAGCCTGCCGGCTGCCAGGTGAGCTCCCAAAGGCTCCTCGGCAGGCTGCCCACCGGCCTGAGGATCCCACAACTCCGTCCCCTCGGGCGGCTGCTCGCGACAGGCAGGAGGAACAGAATGAAAAGAAACAAAAGAAAAGAGGGAGAATGGGGAAGAGAAGGGAGAAGTGGAGGGAAGAGGTGGGAAAAGTGGCAAAGGGAGTCGAGAAAATAAGACATGCAAAAGCAAAAACATGACCGGAGCAGCTCGAGTTGGTGATTGCGGAGGGCACCCGTGCAGCACCGTCCCGGCGGCCCAGAGCGGTCCCTGTGGTGACAACGGGGGTCTGTGTCCCCCTGCCACCTACACACACACCCCCACGGCCAGCCCCACACAGCCCCTGGAGCAGGGCCAGCTCCAGCAGAGCTGGTGGCCGTGTTTGGGAGCGGGCTGGGGCAGCAGAGCCGGAGCTGCAGCCAGGCCCAGGTGACGCCGCATCCCCAGGACGACGCAGGGCTCGGCAGGGCCTGTGTGGCACGAGCTGGGCCAAACCCTCCCCAGTGAGCACAGCACGGCCCCAGAGCTGTGGGGACACCCTGTGTCCCCAGGCTGGACGCTGCTCCCATGCTCCAGGAGCTCTGTGCTTTGCTCTTCCCCCTGCTCTGGAGAAGGGATGTCCAGCACGGCACTTCCCTGGTGCTGGGGGCACAGAGCAGACCTTACTGGGAGCGAGCTCCCAGAAATGAGCCAGAGGTGATTTGAAGATGTTTCCCTCCACCTAAGAAAGCCCTGCCAGTGAGTGCAGGTGAGTGCCAGGCTCCCTGTGCTGGGCAGGAGCAGCATGGGGAGGACAGGGTGCTGCACCCCGTGCTCCAGCCCCTTTGCAGGCGCTCTGCCCCCAAGGAGGTGTGGGAGGACAAGGGTTTGTACAGGACTGCTGGGAAACACATGAGGTTTGCTCTCGGTGGCAGCAGTGCCAGAGACACCTGTCCTGCACCAGGGCAGGACAGGCCACAGCACTGGAGCAGTTCTGAGCAGCCTGGCCCCTTTCCCACACAGCTCTGCCTCATCCCTACCCTGGGCTGGGCTCGCTGTGCCCTGCCCGTTCCCAGAACAAAGACAGCCCCAGAATGGGGCAAAATGCTGCCAAGCTGCTCCCCAGTCCTGCCCTCCCTTGTCTCATGTCACTGTCCCATCGATGGAAGGGCATCACAAGCAGAGCAGCAAGTCACCCCATGGGGACAGGCTCCTTAGCAGAGGTGGCTCAGCCTGCACCAAGCCCTCCCGCACACCCCAGGCTGGACCCTGCTCATCAGCTGATGTCCAGGCCTGGCACCCCCTAGTCACACTACAGCCCTCACAGCACTTCCTCCCTCTTCTGCCAGGCCACAGGGACACTGCCCTGGGCCCCAGCGAGCCACAGACCCAGAGCTGTGGGAGGGAACTCCTCCCACAGACAGCGCTGAGGGTAAACCATGTTCCAGTCCCTGCCACCACCCCCACTGACCACATGTCCCTGGAGCTGCAGCCTGAGCTGCCCAGCCCATGGCCCCGTGCCCCAGCCAGGCTGTGCCATTGCTCACCTGGTGTTTGGTGTGTGGCTGTGCTTTGTCTCTGTTCGGGGGCTGCACCTGCACCTCGCTGTGCATCGTGCCAATGGGGGTGGGCTGGGGACACAAAGTCAATGTCAGTGCAGCACCAAGCCCTCCCAATACCCCGCAGCCAGATCCAACCTCTGGCCAAACATGCCAAACCCCCCAGAACCAGGGCCTGATCACTGCCCCTACCCCTGCCCCAGCAGTGCCATGCCTGGTATCCGGCTGCAGCGAGCCCAAGGAATGCACCCATGGCAGAAAGTGAGGTGCCAGCTCAGCTGCTCGGGGTCCCCTTGGCTCCAAGAGCCTCAAATTCCCATGTCACAGCCCTGGAGCTGTAACTGGTGAGGAGGGTGGAGCTGGTCCCCTGGACAGTGTGTGGCGGGGATGGCTGAGAGCCACCTTCTCCCTGGCTGCTGCCACTAACCCCTCTGTCCCTGCTCCCTGAGGTGCCTCCCCCTCTGCCCCCAGCCCTGAGCACTCACCAGAGGTTTCCCTGCCCAGTCGTATTCGTAGTCGAACACGTAACCGTTCCTCTCGAACAAGTCTGTGAAGAGCTTTCTCAGGTAGTCGTAGTCGGGCTTCTCGAAGAAATCCAGGCGCCGCACGTAGCGCAGGTACGTGGCCATCTCCTCTGCGGGGACACGGGGGCTCAGGGGGACAGGGCACAGGGGGCTCGGGGCGGGGGGCTGGGCTGGGCAGTGCTCTCACCTGGGAAGTTCTCACAGAGCACCTCCACCGGGGTGGCTCTTTTGGTGTCACCAATCTTCTGGTACCTCTCCTTTAGTGTGTCGGCCTGGCAGGAACAAGGCGGGTCAGCACAGGGGCCAGGCACTGCCCTGGGCTGTCACACCACGTATGATTTCTTGGGCCCCCTCTCCCACATAACTCTTTCCCAGGAAACTCCCTCCCCAGGCAGGTCTGGAGGACAAACCTCAGGGTTTCCAGGACAGCCACTGTGAGAGCAGCTGGGGGGACACAGGGAGACCTGCAGCTGCTCAGCACTGCAAGGGTCTGGCATGGAGCTCAGAGCTGGCAGGGTGCTAACCCTCCAACACCCCAGGAGCCAAACCTTCCCCTCCCCATGCCAGGGCAGAGCTACACCCACAGGAAGCCATGCCCAGGGGCAGCAGGAGCTGGCAGTTACCTTGAGGCCTTGCCAAGGAAGGCTCCCACGGAGGAAGTACATAAACATGTGCCCTAATGCTTCCAGGTCGTCCCTGCGGCTTTGTTCTGCATGGAGAAAAAGAGACATGGGTCAGTTCCCACTACAGCCACTGCCCTGCAGTCCCTCCCTTCAGCCAGGAGGCAGGGCTGGCTGCCCGTGCCCACACACCTTTCCCCAGGTGGGTGTTGATGCTCATGTAACGTGCTGTCCCTGTCAGGCTCTTGTGCTCTCGGTAGGGGATGTGTTTTTTGGTCTCGGGGTCGATATACTCTTTGGCCAGGCCAAAATCGATGATGTGGATGGTGTGCTGCCGCTTGCTGCCCGGCCGCCCCACCAGGAAGTTCTCTGGCTTGACATCTCTGTAGATCAGGCTTTTGGTGTGGACATACTCCATCCGTGTGATCTGGGGCAAAAGGAGGTGTCAGTGCCAGGGCAGAGTCCCACCCTGTGTCCTGCACACCCCTGCCCTGGGCCCTGCTCCAGCCACCTTGCCCCTGCTCCCCTCAGCCCCAGTCCCAAGGACAGGCACATCAGCTCCTTCCCACCATGGGACACAGCCCCAGGCCAGCTGCACCCTGGGCACACAGTGAGGTGCTCTGGGTACACTTAGATGCTTGTCAAGGCTCAGAGAGGGGCTGTGAAAGGTGGAGAGCCCTCCCCCAGCAGGGAGGGGGTGAGGCATGGGTGAGCCAGGCTGGGTTGTGCCAGCATCTTCCCCCCATTCCCCGTGGGATGCCCATGCTGCCTGCCCATGGTGCCCACACCCCCCTGCTCCCCAGGGCAGCCGTGCAGGGCTCCAGGGGGGCAGTGCAATGCTGCAGGGGAGGTGCAGGGCTGCAGGGGAGGTGCAGGGCTGCACTCACCAGCTGGATCGCGATCATCAGGACGGTCTTGAGCGTGAAGGTTCGATCACACAGATCGAAGAGATCTTCCAGGCTGGGTCCGAGCAGCTCCAACACCATGGCGTTGTACTTCCCACAGGGGCCAAAGTAGTAAACCTGAGGAATTCCTTCTGCAACAGATGGAGCAGGGGCTGTGCAGGGCTGCAGCAGGGCCACGCTGTCACAGCCATGCCACTGCCAGACGGACAGGGGCTGCAGAGGGGGATGTCCTGCACTGCCCTCCCTGCACAGCCAGCCTGGCTCTGCTCGGGGCAGCAGGGGGAAGGAGGCAGCTCCATCTGCATCCCTGACTCTGCTGCGGGGGTGGTGGGGGGAAAGAACTAAATCAAAAAGAGATCAAAGATGAGACGAGGCGTCTGTGTAAAACCAGCCTCTCCCTGTGGAGCAGATGGGCAGGAGCTCCAGCTGGGGGTGAAGTTGCAAAGTCGTATTTAGGGAAAGCCCCTCTCCCAGCAGCTCCCCAGGGCAGCCCAGCCCAGCCCGTACCTGCATTGCCAAGCTGTTTGTAGAACCGATACTCCAGGTGCAGCTGGGGGGCCCGGGATTTTATGGGTTCCTTGGAGGAGAGAAAGGAGAACAGTTAAGTAGGAGGCAGGATGTTCAGGGGGTCTGGGTGTCAGACACATCTTTCACATGCTGGCAGAAGCTGGACTGAGAGCATTTGGGGCTGGGAGCAACTGGTATAAAATGGAAATGAAGCCTCAGGGGATGATGAGAGAAAATCAGCCCATATGGGAGCCAGATCATCTCATCCAGAGAGGGAAAAACATTGATGGGACCAGGCACTAGTGGGGCCACCCTCTCTGCTGCTGGCACTGGCTGAGCACAGCACAGGCCATGGTGAGGGCTGGGAGAAGCAAGACCCACCTCTTCCCTGCCCAGACTTGGATCACCTCACCTGCAGTGATGTGTGCTCCCAGACTGCCCTCAATTCTGAGCAGGAACAGAGCTCCCCCACAGCCCCCCGGCCACCACATCCATCACACTCCAGCACAACACCATAGGTGACAGGGGAGAAACCTCCTTCCCAGTGGCTGGAACATTCCCCACCCTGACCATGGAGGAACTCCCCTGTTTGACAGCCACTCACCAATTTGATAGCTACGTATTCGTTTGTGTAGAGATTCTTCCCTGTGGGGAGAGACACAAAAAGGAGATGAAAAGCAGTCCCTGCATCACCCCCACCACACATCCACCACTGTCCCTGAGGGCTCCTGGGCTCAAAAACATTCTGAACAGGTTCTGCAGCTCCCACAACACCTGAAGGGGCCTCAAGGCACGAGCAGGAGCAGAACCCACTGTGGGGAGTTGCAACATGCCTGCTAATTATCCCAGGTGGGGTATGTGGATTCCTCTGGGATGGGGAGGCTCCTGGGGGCTGGAGCCAAGGCTGATGGGAGGGAGCAGCAGCAGGGATGTGACTGGGCAAGGCAGGGACAAGGCTGAGACTTGGTGCTTCTCCCAGCCCCAGCCCCAGCCCCACAGGGGGAGGGGGCTACAGAGGGAAGGCCAGAGTTGGGGGACACTGAGTTATGGCCAAGGGGACCCTGCAAAGGGTGGCAGGGAGGAAGGACACCCGGGAGCACTGACAGAGCTGGCAGTGGTCACAGGCAGGTGGGAATCTGTCCCCCACAGCTGGAGTCACTCCTGGGAATGGCACATGCTTCTGGGTACGTGTGTGTGAATCAACCTCATCCCTGAGGATGCTCCTGCCCACCCAAGGGCACAGGGGAAGCCAGGAGCAGATCCATGGCATGTCCCAGCCTGTACGGGGAGCTGAAGGCTGCAGGGGAGTGAAGGAGCAGCCGTGGCACCCAGCACCCTGTACAGGACCCCTGGAGGGCTCCACACCTGCACAGGACTTTTCACACCATAACCAGGTGTGAAGAAAGATTGAGCTCAGGGTGCCCCCACATCTCCCCAAAACCAGGGGGCCAAGGAAAAGGGGACACACCTGGGAAGCAGCAGCACAACCTCAGCCCAGGCCCATAAAGGCCAAGATTAAAGGTCTGCAGGAACAGCTCTGAGTGTTCCTGGTGCCAGAGCCTGCAGGAGCCCAGGCAGGTGGGGGTTAAGGGCAGCAGACTCCAGATCCCAGCGATCCCACTGCCTGCCATGTGGGTATCTGATGGAGCTGCATCTGTCTCCTCGGATTTTCTCCAAGCAATTTGCTTAGGGAACAAGCTCCTCCTGGCGTAAGATTTCATCTGCTCCCACTGCTGCTCTCCACCTGAAGCAGCAATAAATCCTGCCCGGGTGACATCAGAGGCAGCTGCTGAGCGCCACGGTCCGCAGGATTACAGGAAGAGGGATGAATGGGAGATATTAATGGAGCAGCTCCTCCCAGGGATGGGCTGTGCAGCCAAGGAGGGGCTCAATCCTGCTGCCTCCCTGACCCTCTCCCATCCCAGGGGACCTCTGCCAAGCCACTCTGTCTGCTGCTTCTGCATAAAACAAATCTGTTCACAGTGATTAGGGAGGAAGGGATTTGGGAGGGAGGAACGGAACGTCTGACAAACACAGCTTGTGCCAGATCCAGGGGGTTTGTCCCATCACACACTGACATTTCCTGGGGAGCAGGTGGGACACCCCCAGACCTGTGCATGGCTCCACAGGGCCCTACAGTTCAGTCCAAAACAATTACTGTTGCCTTCAGGGCAGCAACATGTGATCAGAAAATTCACAGCTGGATTTTCCCTGAGGTCAGGCAGGATTTGAAGGGGGAAAAATGTAACATGGCAGGAAAACTGCCAGAGGGACACAGCAAAAGGGACTCAGCAGGGAGGGAGAAGGGATGGAGGCAGGAGAATCCCCAGCAGTGGCATCTGTCCTGTCCCCACCACACAGTGGTGGCACAGAAAGCTACAGCAACAAGGCTCTGGAGCTGGCAGCATTCTCCCAGCCCAGAAATGCATCCAAATCATTTGGTTCAGCCCTTCCTTGGGGGGCTTGGACACAGCTGATGGACAAGATGGGGAGCAGAGAGGGTATGGACTGGTCAAATCACCACCCTCTGCTTCCCCTTTCTGAATTAAAAAAGGTGCAGATAGCAGAACTGGCCTGTCATGAAATTAATAAACCAAGAGAAAAGAAAAAGCAAAAGAGCAAGGAGGGAGGATTCCTACCATGCCAGGGAACTCCCCACTCCAGCTCCTGGAGCCCCCTGCTCTGTCCCAGTGCTCCCAAGGGGGCAGCTTTGACACCCAAAATATGCCAGAGCCCAGGGAGTGCCCAGGAGGACTAGAGCAGGCAGGACTTGCAGCACAAAAGGTGCTTTTGAAAGGAAATAAAAGAGAAAAGTGGTGAGATGGGTGGCAGAAAGCAAATATTTGCATTGCAGGGGCCTTTGCCCGGCTCGGGGCCGGAGGTGCCTCCAAACCCAGCTGGCAGCACCTGCAGGATGCAGAGTGGGATCAGAACAGGCTGAAGGCAGGAGCAGGCAGCCAGGCCTGGGGCCAGGGTGTGTTAAAGCTGGACCTGGCTCTCTCTGCTGTCCCTCCCCAGGGATTTGGCAGCAGCACCCAGCACCTGCTCCTGCACGTCAGTGCAGCCAGGAGGAGCCGGCTCTGCGCTGGCTCCCAGCTGGGCCCCCATCCAAGCAGCTCAGAACCAGGGAATCACAGGGGCATTATGGTGGGAAAAGACCCTTCAGATCACCACTCCAATCATGAGCCTGCAGCACCACCATGTTCATATTAGCCCATGTCCCCAGGTGCCACATTCACATGTTTTTGAACACCTGTGGGGTGGTGACTCCACTCCTACCCTGGGCAGTCTGTGCCAATGCTTCCCAGCCCTTCCTGTGAAGGAATTTTCCCAATTTCCAACCTAAACCTCCCCTGGCCCAGCCTGAGGCCGTTCCCTCTCCTCCTGTCCCTGTTCCCTGGAGCAGAGCCCGACCCCCCCGGCTGTCCCCTCCTGTCAGGAGTTGTGCAGAGCCACAAGGGCCCCCCTGAGCCTCCTTTTCTCCAGGCTGAGCCCCTTTCCTGTTCCCTCAGCCTCTCCTGGAGCTCCAGACCCTTCCCCAGCCCCATTCCTGTCTCTGGACATGCTCCAGCTCCTTGCTGTGAGGAGAAAAGGGAGCACTGAGGCTGCCCCTTGCCTGTGGCACAGCACTGTGCCCACATTGGGCACCTTTGTGCAGTCTGGGCACCGGGATGGGAATTTGGCTGGGAATTCCCAGACCTGGGAATGCAGTGGAAGAACAGGGGATGAGGCAGCTCCATGCAAAGGCAGCCAGGTCCAGCCCTGCCAGCACTGCAGCTCCAGTGACAGTGGCTGCACCAGGCCAAGCAACGACAGCTCTATGGAATGCTAGGCTTTAACACCATCAGAAGAAAAATGTTATTTTAGAACTTGACCTTCTCTAAAGGAGGCTCTGAACAAGCAGGAGGAAAAGCAAGTCTGAGCATTCAGCAAGGGAGGGAGGAGCAGCAGGAATTGTGTGGGTTCCTCTCTCCCAAAGCCTCCAAAGACACCTGTGTGCCACCTCTGGCACGTGGTGGGTCTGTGGCTCCAATCTCTGGGAGGTGGCTGAGCCCTTGGCCACACTGCAGGTGCTCACAGGGAGGTCTCTGCAGAGCCCAAGACAACAAAGGTGTCATGAGCAGGGCACTGAGCCCAGACACTTTTTCAGAAGGTACTTTTTGTGGCCCCAGGTAACTCCCAGTGAGTTCCTGGGAGGCTGCAGGACAGGCCTTAGAGCCACAGCTCAGGAGAGCTTGGGAATGTCCCCAGCACCTGCACATGACCCTACAGCTGGCGTGGTCCTGGCTCAGCAGCAGTAGTGAGCTGCTCCTGGCTCACACACTGCACACACTCACCCCCTGTGTTTTTCCCTCCAAAATCCCAAGTTTACATTGAAAGATAATTAATTTCCAGCTTTTAATTTTGAAGGAAAACAGCTGCTGTGGCTCCAGACTGCCAGCAACAATGCATACAGCAGGTTGGGGGAGAGGGGTGGGTATTGAGAAGCTGCAAAAAGCACATTTGCAGAAGTTTACTGCTGGAAGAACAGAAACAGCAGCTGCTGCCAGGTCCCTCATCCTTCCCTGCACCCTGCTTTAGGCTGAGGCTGCCCCGGGGCAGCTCCATGGCACAGCCTGGCAGGAGCACCAGCCTCGGGCCAGGCTCAAGAAGGGGCCCTCAGGGAGCGTGCCAGGACTAAGGGCAGTTCCTGGCTCTGAGGCAGCCCTGCACCAGGGCAGGACCTGCACAGCACCCAGGTGCTCTGGGCTCAGTTTTGACCTTTCTGCTGAATGTCTGGGTTTTCCTCCTCTCCCCCTACCCCAGCCCATCCATCCCATCCCAAGCACTTCTGAGTAGCTGCTAAGAGGAACCTGCTCCAACAAACCCTCTCTGTGTGTTGGCGCTGCTCTCAGGGTGCAGGGAGCTGGCAGGGAGCTGGCAGGGCTGCAGCTCGGCTGTGCCCACTGCCAGGGCACACAAGCCACCAGCCCCACTCGGGTCACCCACTGCCACCAGTGTCCTGCTGCCTTGTGTTTCAGAGGGCAGGGTCCCACCCTGGAGGGAGTGGGGCTGGCTGTGGGCAGCATGTGGCCAGGGGGAGCTCAGGGGGCTGCAAGCTGCAGGCACTGCCCTGGGATGCTGTTGGAAAGCCCCAGGAGGAGCTAGGCTGGCGCTGGACCACAGCTGGAGGCTGGCAGGGGGAGGGATGAGCACTCACCAGCTCAGGGTGAAGCTCCAGGATATAAGAAGGTAACAGGAGCCAGGACCTGCACAACATCACCCTGCCCCTCTGTGCCAGAGGGCTGGGGCAGCCACCCTGCTCCAGCTCCCAGCCCAGCTCTCCAGTCATGCTGGTCCAGTGCGGAACTGGCCGGCAGCACTGCCAGACTGGGACTGGCACCACGTCCCTGCATTGCCCGGGATGCCAAGGCCAGCAGGGACAAGGAGAAGCAGGATCCAAATGCACAGCCCTGGCAGCCACAGCTCCTGCCCACGTCATTCCCCTTCTGGCTTCCCACAAATGCCTTATGCCAATTGTTTTTTATATTTCATCTTTAAACAGATAACTTGATTTTGGACACCTCCTACATGGGTGAACATTTGTCTCTACCTGGGGCAGCTGAGCTGAAGCACCCTAAGGACAGATCACCACATGCCCCTTGGTGTGGTGGAGAAATATGGCAAAGTGGTACCTTTTTGGGGAAGACAGTGTCCCCTTCCTCCCTCCTCACCACTGGGAGCTGGAAGAGTCACCTCCAGGTACATTTTTTCAAGATCTCATGGCCTTTGTTATGAGAGGGAAAAGGCCAAAGAAGATCTGGGAGCTTTTAAATACTGAGCTGCAGTTTGGCCTCTAAAGCCTTGAGGACTGAATTCTCTATTCCCAGGGGAAAGCTGAGTGCCCAGCAAGAGCTGGGGAACATTCCTGCTCATGCCACCACAGCAGGAGCCCTCTGGTCCCTTGCCATTCATCTGCAGCTGGAGGAATCCCTAAACCCTGAAAGCATTCCTGAGCCCTGATGCAGTTCGGAGGCACACCTAAGGAAGAGAGATGTGATTTTAGGAGAGAAGCCACATAGCTGTGGCTTCCACTGCTGTGATGAGATCTCGTGCTCAGGCCTCTAGCATGTTATGGCCAGGCACTGCAGGGTGTGACAGAGCAAAAAAACCACATGAAGGGACTGGAAACTTCTCTTGCTGGTGGCAAGGACAAACTCTCACTGTGAGAATCGACCACTGTGGAGCCCTGGAGCGAGAGCTCGCCGCTTGTCCCTGCAGCCACAAGCAAACTGAGCCCAACTGCTCCCAGGTCCCTACAGCAACCTCACTGTCAGTTTGACAGACACTCCTCAGATCCATGTCAAACTCATGTCCCCTCAGTGCTGCCCCTGGAAAATGAGGGGGAGGCCAAGGCAGGGGGGTCACACTGACCCTGAGCACTGAGCATGGCAAAGCAACACAGCTCCAGCCTCCTGCCTAGAGCAGGATCCTGGGATCCAGCTCACCCAGAAACACAGATCCACTGCGGAATGCTCAGTGGCAAGCAAGGAAAAAGAGGTGCAAGGACACAGGTCGACCCTGCACAGCTCAGGGCTCTCTGTCCACTGGCCCAGCAGGGAGGCACTGGCAGCCGTGAGTGTCCAGATCCACCTGGGGAACTGAAAGGAGCAGCTGCTGTGGCAAAATCCCCCAGTACCCCTCCTTCCACAAGCCCTGGGTCTGGAGAAGGTTCAGAGCTCCTCATGACAGCAGGAAAGACAGCTGAACAGGGGAACTGCTTGGCTGGATTTTCACCAGAGCATTTCCCCAGCTCTGCAATTACGTGGCGATCCCGCCGGGAAGTGCGGGGACCCTGGCACCAGCCAGTCTGTCACGCCGGGAAGAGCTGACATTAACTCCCCACACAGGGAGGTGGGAACTGACCTCACCCCAGCCAGGGCTGCCACAGCTCCTCCCCAGGCCCATGGTCAGGGCAGGTTTAGCTCAGAGCAGGTTTAGCTCAGAGCTCGGTTTGAGAAGGCGCTGCTTAAAATATCATAGAGCAACAAGGCCTGTGGCTGTCACAGGCTCTGGGGACTGACTCTCTTCCCTCTTCCCAGAGCACAAGCCCCTTCCCAAAGCACTCACAGCCAAGGACAGTGCTACAGCTGGCAGGGACTCCACCCACACATTCCTGGAGACGTCCAGACTGTGCTGCTGGCGCAGAGGTGCCTGGCCCTGCCAGACCGCTCCCAGCTGCCAAGCAAAGGGTTAACAGCTTGAAAGTCTCCAGGGACATTCCCAGTCCTGAGAGAGGAGCAACTTCCCCACCCTCCACGAAGGAGTTTGCTTGAGGGGTTTCCTGATAAACCTGGTTCAAAATGGAAAGTGACTATGGAATATGCTTTATTCCTCGCTTTCTCTGACCTGCACAGAATTTCAGGAGAGTCTCTCAAACAACCAGTTTCAACAACTGAAGAATTTACCCAGGATAAAACACGGATCCTCCTCCCTAGACGCTTGTCCCAGCAGAGTGAACATCCCTCAGGCCCCCATGCTCCATCCCCTGTCCCGAGGCACACCCAGAGCACAAGTGGGGTGAGATTTGGTGAGCACACAGTGGCATCTCCCGCATCTTTCCTCGTTCAGTGTTCCTGGATTTGGGGGACACCCAGATCTCCGTGGCCACCACCGCTTACAACAGACAGATCCAGCCTGTAGCGTTCTCCCTGACAGAGCCAGAGAGCAGCAGGCATGGGAGGAGATGGGAAACACCTCTGCAATCAGTCCTTTGGGCTAGGATGGGCCTTGGTAGATCAAGCACAGTGCGAAAGGATGAAGGAAGTGGAACCTCTGTGACAGAACAAGGGCTACCTGCAAGGGGCAATGCTTCCACTCTGTGT
Source organism: Pyrgilauda ruficollis (assembly GCF_017590135.1). Classification (NCBI taxonomy): domain Eukaryota; kingdom Metazoa; phylum Chordata; class Aves; order Passeriformes; family Passeridae; genus Pyrgilauda; species Pyrgilauda ruficollis. Next base: position 396,503 of record NW_024519208.1, read on the forward strand.
GGCCGGTCAGCACCCCAGTGCCCATGGCCACAGCCTGTGCCAGCTGCTCCTGCTGCAGGAGGAGGATGCCAGGGCAATCCTGGCAGGAGTGGGTACAATGAGGACAGAGATGACCCTTCTCACCTAGACGGAGCTCCCCGAAATTGCCGCATCCAATCTTCTTGCCGACACGGAAGTTGGGACCCACCATTAAGACTCCCGAGTTGGTTCCAGCACCCCGGCCTCCATGACCACTCCTTCCTCCACCTGTCTTGGACATTCTTTTACCTTCCTCCAGCTCCCCTTTCCCTCCTCTCTTATCAAAATCCATAAGTTTGTGATACCCCGGCCTCTCCACGGTTACGCTGCTGCCATACAAATCCCAGAGCTGCCGAAAATGGAAGGGTGAGGAGGAAAGAAGCAGGGTTCCTCTTGGTTAATAGACCATCCCGGTGAGCGCTGGGAGGGCGGGGTCTGGAGAAGGAGGGGTAAGAGGCCGTCCACGGGTGCTGGGCTACTGAAATGTTAGTGCTTCCCAAGGTCCCGCCGGGACTGTCATCATCGCCGGTCACAGGGAGTTCTTTGGTGGAGAGAACATCCTGCAGACAGGGTCCTCCCAGCGCAGCTCCTCGGTGTCCCAGCTGTGCAAAAGGAGAGGCAGAAAATCAGTATGAGAAGGCAGAGGACAACAGAGGGCTGTGGGCTCTGGGTTCCTCAGAGTCCCTCCAGCACCTTCCCTGCAGACAGGTAATTCCTACAGCAATGACAGTGCTGCAGTTGAGGGGTGGGAGAAGATGGGATAAACATCAGGTTCCAGAGTGCCCCACGCCTGAGATGTTTGTTTAAATAAACAAACAAATGAATTTTAAAAAAGCTTGGTCAGCCGGAGGTGAAATGGTTAATGAGTGCCTCCATGTTGGAGCCAGCCAAGAGTGTTGTGGGGACAAAACTGTCCCCATGGGGGAGGGCTGCTGGCAGCTTTGGGAAGCATTCAGAGGCACCAGCCAGGGACTCTGAGAGTCCCCAGGAGCAGAGGACACACATGAACCCAGCATTACAGGCACACCATGCCAGGCATGGGGCTGCCCATGGAGTGAAGATGATTTCACCTAGCTGGGAGGCTCCCTGTGGATCCATGGGCAGAGGCCAGTGGAGCTGGAGCACTTCCCACTCCAGCAGCAACCTCTGCAGCGGTGAGCCAGGATCCTGTGCCAGCAGCCCTGCCCAGGACACGGTTCCTGGGGAACAGCCACACTCAGGGCGCCCACCACAGCCCACCTGGGCTGGGGGAAACACCCACTTGGCGAACAGGAACTTACTAACATCCCACTGCCTCCTCCTCTGCTCTTATCAACCAACTTTGATTTTAACTGCAAAGCTGGGAGTGAGGCCCCTTGGCTGCAGCCTGGGCCAATGCTGTGACACTGGCCAGAGCAAATGATGCTCGTGGCAGCCTGTTTGCTCAGGGGTGCAGCATCCTGCCTGCCCTGTGTGCTCCCAGTGAGGCTGCTGGAAAGCCCCGTGCTGCTGTGGGGTTATCTGGGTTCCCCTCAGCTCCCACAGACAGGCAGGAATCAGCTCAGCCCCCAAACCAGGGAGCTCCTTCTCGTGTGCACAGCCCTGCTCATGGCAGGGCTGGATGAGGTGACCTTTAAAGTTCCCTCCAACCCAAATATTCCATGATTCCATGACATGGCTCCACACACATCCCTGTGCAGCTGCCTGTCCTCACGTGGGTACAACAACCCAATGCCAAGGCCAACCAAAGCCTTGCTTCCTTCTGGACACAAGATTGGGATGAAAAGAGCCATGGACCTGCTCTGTCCTCGAGGAACCAGGTGCCCAAGAGGGAATTGCACTCTCCGTCCCTCCAGCATTGCACCAGAGTGGGACTCCCCTGCACTGGGGGAGGTCAGGCTGGGCTCCTCCTTGCAGGGGTGCCCTTGTGGGAGGCAGGAAGGACAGTCAGGAAGCTCAACATGGACAGAGTGGGTCAAGCAGGATCCAGGCACATGCTGGGAGGGCACATGAGAGACCCATACCTCCATTTCCCCCCCAGCTCTGGTTTTGCTCCCAGCTTGACCCTTGGCATCCTCCTACCCCTCCTTTACTCTGCCCCCTCCCCATCTCTCTCTGCTCCTGTCCAGGCCCCTGTGACACCACTGAAAGCCTCCCAAGAGCCCCCAGGGCCACTGACTCCTGCTGACCCCATGGGTTATCCAAGCAAACCCCCCCCTCCAGCTCCAGGAAATGAACACACTGTGAGCTCTGATGCTTGTCCAAACCCTGTAAAACTTTTTATTGGCTCTCAATAGCTATTAATAACAAAAAAAAAAAAGCTTCTCATGCTCAAGGGTATACAGAGGGAAATGTGGGAGCTCTAAGAGCAGCCCAGGGAAAAAGACACCAAAGCCAGAGCTCAGCAGGGGGAAGGACTGGCTGTGTGAGGGTCCAGGGGCAGGACAGCCCCTCAGGGGGGCTCCCAGCCCCCTCCTGACACTGAATCCTCACTCTCCACAGCATCCTGGCACACTGCCACTGCTCTCCAGGAGGGACCAGAGCAGCTCCGAAGGCACAGAGTGCTGGGTGCCACCTGTGGGACCTGCCTGTTCAAGCACAGGAGAATAAGGCTTTCATGCATCATGGGAGCCCCCTCCTGCCCCCACAGGCTCCAGCCTCCATCCAACATCTCTGGAGCATCCCTAGAGCACAGCAGCCTGGCTCTCCGAGGCCACCCCCCACACACCAACAACCAGAGACCATCCTGCTGCACGCAGCACACCTCAGCCGAGGGAAACCGAGGCACAGGGAGCCTTCCAGCTCTCCCAAAGCTGGGCAGCCACGGGCTGGCTTCTGCCCTGGTGCTCCCTTCCCCCAGCAGCGTGTCCGTGCCAGCAGGAAGCGGGGTGGGAGCGGCAGGAGCAGGGCTTCCCTGCGCTTTGTTCTGCCCCAGCCCCGAGCGCGCTCGGCCCACACGTGACATCCTGCTCATTCTTCGCTCCCCCAATGATTTCCGCTCCGGGTTCAGCACATGGTGCTGCCCTCCCGACCTCCTCATGCCTCTCCCACCTCCTCAGGACACTGGAGCCATTCCCCCACGGTCTCCCAGCTCCCAGAGCGGGCAGCTCTCTCTCGCCTGGCGTTTTGGGAGCTGCTTTCCCTGGACATGGCTCCAGCCACACGCTGGGGAAGGGGAGCAGCTGGTGATGCACAGGCCCTGCTGCAGCTCCATAACCTGTTTTGCTTCTGAATCAGACCTTTATGCTCAGTCCCAGGGGATTCCAGGCCCAGACTGTTTGCACAGAGTCAGGCGGCCGACAGCCAGAGCTCAGGGAGCTCCAGCCCCGGCGCTTGGGATTATTTTCTTTGAAGAGTTATGGGCCAGCCCCTGCAAGGGAATTTCAGACAATGAAGTGAGGCAGAAGGGAAAAATTAAATCCTGTTTCCTGTGAGCACAGAGAGACTGTGCTGCCCTTTCCCAGCCCAGGCAAACGCAAGGAGCAGCACAGCACAGCTCCGGTCCTGCCCGCAGAGCCTCAGGAGCAGCTCTCCTGGAGGGGCCCAGCTCCAAACTCCAATTTCACACAGCTGGGCCAGATTCACACCCAGAGAGGCCACAGCCCAGCCCCCCACGCTGGGACTGCCATGCTGCAATTCTCCCTTTCCCAAGCTGGGCAGTCAGAGCAGCAGGAAGTCCCTGAACCAACTCCATGTGAGTCAAGCCAGGGCAAGTGATGCTCCCTCACACTGCCCACCAGCCTCCCCCGTGGGTGAGCCAAGGGCTGGGAGGAATTTATTTTCTCATCCCAGGAGTGCCAAGGAGACACAGTGGCTCCCTGGACCTCGGGACAAAAGCAGGACCCACCTCTGTGCAGTGTCAGTGACTGTTCAGGTTTTCCACCCTGTGCCATAAAAGGATCACTGGCCTTTAAAATTGAGAACAACCTAATTAGAAACAGAAACTTTTGGTAAAATCCCAGGACTCCCACTGCTCCAGAGCAAAAAACCCCTGTGTTTGTTAAAACCTAGCAGCCTTTGGACAGGCAACAGGGACCCAGACCTGACCCATCCTCCCCAGGCAGCAGCAGCATGGGGGCAGATTCCCTGTACAAAACTGATTTCACAATGCTCCATTTTGCACAGGAATCCTCTCCCAAAAGGTCACAGCAAGGCAAGCAGCCTCAGGAAAGCACCTTCTAGGCTGGATTTGTTGGCCTGGAATCAAATCTGATGCAAGATGAGACTAAGAAAACTTGTTTCTCTCTTTGGGAGGGAGTGGGATAAATAAAGAAAAAAAAAAAAATTGTCCTGAAATTTGGCAGAAGACATTCCAAAGCAAGCTGTGGTCTTAAAGCAAATAAGCAGTGTCCTGTGGTGTTTGCAGTGCCAGTGCTCTGAGCCAGGGATCCTGGAAGGGAAACAAACTGCAGGCAAGTGCAAGTGCCTCAGCACCCCAAAACAGAACCTCAGAAGCACTGGAAGTGCCATAAAAACAGGGCAAGCCCACACACTTTTGTTGAAACATTGGGTCCTTTTTCTTTGCCATCTGGTTTTAAGCAGGTCAGAGCTGCTCCAGTCACATTTACAAGTTTTTCCCTGCAGATGTAATGGTGAGAAAAGGGGAATTGGGGCTGGGGGGAGTTGTTTTTTTCCTTAAAAGAAGAAAAGCTACAGTTCTAGTGCTACCCCTTGTCTCTGTGACACGGACCAAAATATCAAGGCTCGGGAAGTTCCTGCCCACATTTGCAAGTATAAGATGCTGAAGAGTTGTATTTTTAAGAATTTCTTTCCTGTAGAATGAAACCCTGTGGCTGCTGAGAAGGCACTTGTACAAACCATCTGGGCCACATTGTTCTCAGCCCTTTATATGAACACACACACCGTGTTCCTGCCCGAAAGAGGTTACAGCTAAACGGGGCAAGACAAAAGAGGGGAAGAAGAGGAAAAAACCAGCAGCCTGGAGCAGGGAAGTGGCTGGTGAAGATCAGAGAGCAGGTCCATGGTGCTGCTCGGAACAGGGCCCAGGTGTCCTGGAGCAGCCATGCCCCAGGTGCTGCTCCCTGAGCCCCACCAGCCTTTGGGATGGTTCTTGGAGCTGGTTTCCCCATGTACTCTGTGCTCTGTGAGCAGAAGGGAAACACAGCTGCATCCAGATGAAAGAGAAGGGAAAGCTTCTTGAGAGCACAAAGAGAAAAGCCCTTGACACTCTGCAGCTCCAAGTACAGATCACTGCCAATTAAAGGCTAAAAATAATCACAAATACCCCAATGTCCCAAAGGATGACCCATCAGCTGGCTCCCAGTGCAAAAATCCAGACCAAAAAGCAACCAGTGGTCTTACACAGCTGAAACCAAATCCCAATAAATTCTAAAAGTTAAGAGGCTGAGCTTACAGGAAGATCAAAAGTCTTAAAACATCTCTTAGAGCGAGCTATAGACAGTCCCAAATGATGTCTGCAAGGGTTTGTTGTTAAACACATGTTCCAGCCTGCAGAGCTGCAGCCAGCCCTGCTCGTGATGGAGCAGAAAAAGCTGTGCCACACAGAGGTGTCCCAGAACAAGGGGTCATGGAAAGCCTCAGCAGGCTTCCCACAGGAGCCCTGCCATGGCTACAGCCAAGCTCACAGGGTTGGGTCACATCAAATTTCTCATCCATCAAAGTTCCCAAATCCCTCTCTCCAGGACTGATCTCCATCCATTCTTTATCCAGTCTGTGTTTGTGTTTGGGATTGTCCCAGCCCATGGCAGGACTCTGCAGTTGGCCTTGCTGAATTCATGAGTTTGGCACAATCCCACCTCTCCAGGTGCCTGTGGATGCCCCATCCCTTCCCTCCAGCATGTGACTGCTCCACATAGCTGTGTCACCAGCAAACTTGCTGAGGGTACCCTCAGTGACACTGTCCATGTCACCAGCAGAGATGTAAAATGGCACCGGTCCCAGTACCAACCCCTGAGGACACTGCTTGTCACTGGTCTCCACTTAGAGAGTGACCATGCAGCCAACTATCCACCAGCGACCAACCACAGGCTCCAGAGAGGTCTCCTGAGCTTCCTCCACCCTTGGACACACACCTCTCCTCCAAGCTGGGCACAGCAACTGAACAGGCTGGAACTCAGGTCCATGGGTGTGCTGTTTGGAGAAAACTCATCCTGATCCCACAAGGAAGTTTCCTCCATGGGTTTGAGAGGCAGAAGGGCTGTGCAGCCCCTGGAGTCTGCTCCACCTTGAAAGTCCACCAGCAACAGCTCCAGTCACGGGAGATTCAAGCAAGCCTACCAGGACAGCAGAAATTCCTTATGGCAAAGGAAGACTGGCTTGTTTTGGCCCCATTTCCTCTGGATCCCTCAAGAAAACCGGAGTTTCAGTGCTCTGACTAAGGAACTCCAGGAACCTGATGGAGATGGGAGCTCTGGATGTGAGCGTCGCACATCCAGAGCTCTGAGAGCTGTGCCCACCCTGTGAGGATGGAGGATGGCTTGCACCACGCGGGGGACAGCACCTGTGGAGGAGTTGGAACAGCAGGGCAAGGGGTGAAGGGGAATTCCATCCCAGAAATTCCCTTAAAAACCAAGCACTCCTGGAAGCAGCCACTTTCCCAGCAGTTTCTGCCAAGTGCAGCCACAAGAACATCAGAACACAGGTTGGGTTCAGAAGCGATGGCACTCCAGCCTCCTCCCGATCTCCAACCCTTTCTCCAGCCTCCAGCGAGGCAGGAGCCAGCACAGCTCTGTTTACTCCTCGTGCTCCTTTGTAGCTTGGTGTTGGTGTCAGCACAACAGGAAGCTCTTGTTAAATAGTTTGTTACTTAACTGCTGATGCAGGCCCACCGGGGAGCCCGGGCGGAACATGCAGCCTGCTCTGAGAGCCAGGGAGCCTCGCAGCTCAGCCCCAGGGATTCCAGAGCTCTTGGCTCTGCCACCCCTTCCCTGGGGATCTGGGCATGTACTGAGTCCCTGGCCCTTCACATCCCGCCTCTTACACTGGGATAACGTCCCTGCATCCACCTCCTCCCTTTGAGGTCCCTGGAGAGATGTCTGGCTGTTTTTCAGCTTTTGAATGGTGCTGAGAGCTCAGCAAGCCCCCTCCCTGCTTCAAGGCATCTGCAGAGACAAGAACCAGACCTGAAGGAACTGCTCCACCAGACAGGAACAGCATCCTGTGAAACCCACCCAGCCCACCTGCGCTGCTGCCGCCTGCACACAGGCTGGGCAATGTCCAGTGGTCACAAACCCACTGTTTGGATCCCCACAGCCAGCTGGTCCCACAGGGCAGCCCCCAGCCCACCTCCCTGACCCTGCTGTGTCCCTCATCCCCCAAACACAGACCCTGCCTCATCCATGCCGTGCCACCAGGCTGAGTCATTGATGACATAGCAAACACAGCTCTGTCACCACTGCCACTGCACCAGGAGTGTCTGAAGCACTTACAGTGCTGGCTGGTTTTCCTCTCAGCAAAAAAAAACCCAGCAGGGTTTCACTCTGGTGCCCCAATATTTACAAGTAAGAAATCTGCACGGGCCGTTTGTCCAACACATGCTTTTTTCCATCCAAATTATTTCTTGAAAAGAAGACAGGAATAAAGCTGAGGCTAATGCTTCTACCAGAATTCCTTCTAGTGTTTAGAGGCAAAAAAAAGCCCAACAGAAACAACCAACCCACAAAAACCCTGAACTGTGGCAGCAAAGCTTTTAATCCAACATGATCCCAGCATCCTTGTTCCAAACCTCTCCTCCCTTCCTGGCTTCCCAGTTCTTGACTGAGAACACAGTGAGGAGAGTGGATCACATCCAGCTCCCAGAGCAGTGGGCACAGGGCACTCCTGGCACCTCCAGCCCACCCAGTGCCCCATAGCCAGGATCTGGCCTTCCCCTTGCATGGCCTCAGGGATGGACACAGCCAACAACGCTCCCAGCACCAGAATTAAAAACATAAATCCACTCTCAGAGCAAACAACCAGACACACCATCACCTCCAGCCGCACTGGTAACAGAGAACAAGCAAAAATTACTTCAGCAAACGAGACAGGAACGGGCTGAGCGTGTCAGAAGTTACCAGGTGCAGGTACTGCCCTGCTCCCAACACCCCAGGCTTTCACCCAGATATCCATCCATGGCTCTCAGTCACACTCATAAAAATATCCAAGGCACAAAACCACCAGAATGAAAAAAAAAAATTAAAAAATAATAAAGCATTTGTTTTTTTTTTTCCCTAGAGTTAAGCTGTGTCGTGAAGTAGACAGATTTTTCTTTCTGGCTTCCTTTTCCAGCTCTCATGTCTATTAAACTTTTCTCTAAATTAGAAATGTTCTCTTGTTACTGGCTATTCCCTTCCCCAGGAGACTTTTACGACACTGTGATCTCTGGTCAGCTCTAAACCTATAACAAATCAAGCTCCAAATTGTTTCAAAGTTATTTTCTCCCAGCCTCTGAACCCAAATATGGCTTTTTAATGGATTGCTATGAATTTTCAATTTTTTTTAATGTTTGTGCCACGCCATTCCCTCTGCAACAATGAGGAGAGCAGAGTTTCAACAAGGCAGCAAGGAAATGCTTATGTTGAAGGGAGGCTATGCTTCCCACCCTGGAGTCTCCCCCACAAACAGATTCTCACAACACACCAGTAATGACTTGTGTGTGGTTTCACAGAGATCTCTAAAGGACACCAGGTGACATACAAACCCATCAGGCTGCCTTAAAAGCAAAATCTCAGCTGTTCCTCAAACTCCAGCCCAAGCTTCCTAGGCTCCTGCAGCCCATGAGCTGGGAGTGCCCAGGGACCTGGAGCGAGCACAGCGTCCCCCGTGCAAGGGAGTGGAAGCAAAACTGAAACTGCTCTCCAAACACCACAGAATCAAAAAGGAAGTAAAAGATGGGGGCAGACCACCAGTAGCAGAGTTTTCAGTTTCCAGCAGAACCACAAAGCACCACTCAAGAGCTGGTGTGAATTCCCTGCGTTGGTGAGATCCTAACCCAAAAAATTTCCTCCTCTCGAGATGAGCACAGAAGGGCTGCACAAGCCACGTGCCAGAACACCCCTGGAGCAGCAGCTGGAGAACTTCACCCCAGACTCTCACCCCAGCTCAGGGTGGATGAGGAGAATCCCTGCCTGGCAGCAGTATGTATGCAGTGTCAGCTTTCCAGCAGCAGGTCAGCAGGAGTCATTTTGCACCCAAAAATATCTGAGGAGGGACCAGGCTCCTCTTCAACCAACAGGAGTGGGACTGTTTGATGAACATTTGCTCCCTGCACATATGAGCAGAAAGAAATCAACGTGCTATGGACAGTCCAAATGCAGAACTTGGATCCTCAACATCCAAATTCCGAACAACCCAGGTCTTCATATTTTTGAAACCAGCTTGCAGAGTAAAGACACTTCTAAATCTCTTAGCAGCTACAAGAAAAAACCTCGTGAAGCATCTCCACTCCTAGGAGCTGCCAATTCACTCCCAGCCCAACACACAATTTCACTCATTTCCTTGGATCCTTATCCAAAGCAGCTACACCTGGATGGAAAATATTAAACTGTGCTCCACCAAGGAGCCGGAAATACCACATTGGAAATTTCAGCAGCAGCAGAGGAACCAAGCAAAAAGCTGAAAATACTTCTCTAGGAAAAATAATAACAGTAAATACACACGCTAAAATAAGACCAGATCTGAAAACTAGTCTGGAAATAACAAACCCAGCCCAAGTCAGACAAACCTATCCATGAATCAAGTGCCCAAGAGCATTGATTTACCTTTTTGGGTTCATCAGGCACAAATTTAAACTTCCAGCTGCAGAATTCATAACCAGAAAACCCATTGAAGCTCTACAAGAAACGACCTGAAAGGAAGCAGCTTTTTGGTTGACATTACAGACCCCACCAAAGGTCTGCATTTTGATTTACACCTTTTCTAATGTGACTGTGTCCAATGAAGCCCAAGGGCAGCCCTTTCCCAGTTCGTGGCCATGCACATCTTGGGATGCATTCCTCATGTGGGATCCACTGCATGGAAACAGGAGGAACACCAAAGCACTGAAGGTCGTGGGACTGCAAACCTCTGGTTGCAGGAGGGAGTCAGGGAGCAAACTGGTACCTGATTCCCACCTTCCCATCCAGCCCTGCCATGATGCCATCTGGGACGTTACCATCACCTTCCACTCCAGTATCCCTTCTCCATGACCAGTAACAGCCATCCTCAGGGCTGCTGGGCCAGGAAAAGTTCAGGCATGGAGCTGGAAGATGTCAAGATGAGCGAATGACCCAGCTCCAGCCCACTGCCCATGCCAGCATCACTTTGGTGTCCCTGCTCAGACGGGACAATTTCTGTCTGGGGAACTGCAACTTGCTTTGCTCTTACCGTAGGAGGAAGGGCCCAGATAGCAGACAGGTAACCAGAGCAGGAAACCTTCTGAACAACAAAGGCACAGGTTTGCTTTCTGCCCGCGCAGCAATTCTGCAGAATCTCTCAGCAGTCCAAGGCAGAAAAGGCCAATTAGGATGTCAAATCAGTTTCAGTTTTACTAAGCCAGAGTTTGTAGCACCGGAAGAAAGGAAGTTCACTATGGACAAAGCTGAATCCCTGCCTGAGAGACCTTAAAAGGACAGCAAGTCCAGCTCCCAGCACTTCGTCCCTTCCCATCTGCTCCGGCGTTTCCGTGGGACACGCGCAGCCACCTCGGACAGGACGTGACGTTTCTCTCGAGCCCCCGGCAGGAGCTGGATGCACTCAGGCATTCCTCACACAGCCCCTGACTCAACCCTGTGGTCTCAGCCCTCAGCCCCCCACACGCTCCAGGTCTGGCAGCTCTGCCACGGGGTTTTCCATTTAAACAAGACAATGCATCCCCAATGCTGCAAGCTCCAGGGAGACACCGGATACTAATTAAATCCATGCTGCTGCTGGAAAACCCAGCTGCAGAGAGGAACCAGCTGCCTTCCAAAAGTCCACAGGAGTTGGCCAGCAGAAAGGTGTTTACCAGTCCCAAGGCTTCCGCTTCTCCTGCTCCCCCATCCATACATTGACGTTTACATTTTCCAACCAGTCCCATCCTGCCCAGTTCTTGCACAGCCTCATTATCACAAGCATGCTCATCTTGGGAAGGAGCCAGCAAAGATTTCCTTTCTAGTCAAGAATCAACATTGCTTTTAATCCACTCATGCCCAGAGCATAAAGCCCAAGACTCAGCTGCTCCACCGACACCAAATCTGAGAAGATTCAGAGCAGAACAACCCAGGCAGATCTGACTGACACACTGGGAAAGGGCAGGCCCCCAGTACTCACCTCCTGCAAAACCTGAGCTTTGCTTTCACGCCTGGTAACTCTCTGCAAAAGAGGCTTTGCCTGCAAGGAAGTGTCCAAAGCACTGTCTGTATCCCAGATCACTGAGTCACATCTGTGTGTGCTCACCCTGGGAAACAGAGGAGCCCAAGAAGAGCTGCTGAGCAGAGACTACAGAGCTCACAGCACCTTCAGGGCAGGCAGCCCTACCCTGTACCTCAACCTCTGCCACTGGATGCTGTGGGAAAAATACCCAAAGTCTTGACAGTTCATGAAAGGTACCCTTTTATTTCCCTGGGAGGTTGAACAAGGACAGATCGAAGTGCCTGCCTGTCCTGCAGGACCATGGGGATGCAGCCCAAGGGCAGCTGGCTGATGAGGAATGAGAGTCGCACTGGAACAACTGGAACAGGCATCACCGAGCCCTCTCCATCCCCAGCTCCACAGTAGCTTCCAGAGCAGATTTAGCTTTGGATTCAAGTGGCAGCTCTAAGACTCCCCTGCAAAGCCTTTCTGTGAAAGGGATGATCCTATGTGTGTCACACAAATTCATCACCACCACATTGCCAGTCTGGCCATGACAGTCGCTGTGCTGGGCCACAAGAACCAGGCAAGAAAGCTCTGCATTCAGATGTCAGGTTTCTGAGCAGGCAAGTTCTCCTTCTACCTCCTCCCCTCCCCAGAGCTTGCAGCCTGCTTCATAGTCATCAGGCAGTGGGAAAAAACAGGCTTCTAGACAAATAGATAATTTTCACCCAGCAGCTGGGAACAACAGCTTCCATTTCCATCTGAGGCTGGAACACCTCCTCCTGCGCTGCTGTAGCCTGAAATAAGGTTAAGACCATCTCTACCAGCACGCTACTTCGCCAGCCCTGTCCCTGAATACTCCCACGCCCTCAAAAGCCAACACTGTTCATAAAAACAAGATGAAGTGCTGCTCACCTTTCCCTTGATAAGGGATCTTAATGCACTTCCGGCAGCACGCCCGGGAATGGATGTGCAAGAAGAGCTGCCATCGGTTTCCCAGGGAGAACAGGGGAAAGCTCTCTCCCCACCTCCACTGCAGCCAGAGGTGGGCTGCACCTTTCCTTTGCAGCCACAGCCGTGAAGCTGAGAGCTGCCCTGGCTCTGGAGAGCTCCAGCATGGCCTGCAGGACATGCCCAGCTGAAGGACAAGGCTTAGGGACAACCTGCTGCAGGAGGATCTGACAGCATGCCCAGAGGAACAGCAGGTACAAACACAGGCAGCAGCAGCAGGAAACATCAGAGGAACATGCCTCTGGCTCTGAACGGCGCAGCAAAGCAGAGAGGACAACGCTGCAGCAGCTGGGAGGTCACAATGTGCCTGTCCAAGAGCTGATCCTGAGCCCACCTGCTCAGCATCTCCTGGGGCTAGTGGGCACAGGAACACAGGGAGAACAGCGCAGAGCTGGCACTGCTGACACACCTCACCAGGGCAGGAGGGACAGCTGTCTTAGCAAGGGGACATCTACTTCCCAACACACTGGGACGGGCTTATTTCCCAGCCTTGTATCCAGGCCATTCTGCACTGCTTGTTTGCAAAACTTCAGGCTCTTCCCTCCCTCTGTTGAATTTTCAGTAATACAAGAGAGTACACACATGTATTTAAACATTAGTACCAAGTCAGATGGTTGAAACAGTGAACAACCAGAGACCTCTGAATCCCAGTCCATGAAATGAGTTCTTCCCACCAAAGCAGGGGGATGGGAAGGCATCCTGCTCTCCCTGCCCTGGGACAGCTCAAACACCACCACAAGGCCAGTCCACCACAAAGCCTCATCACACACACAATGCTGTGTATGGTACCAATGCTTCTCTCCACTGCACTGAAAGCAGAGCAGGGTCCACACTCTCCACTACAACGCACTGAGAAGGCCCTACAGCAGAAGCCTCATCCTTTATGCAACCACAGTCCCCTGAGGACAGAAACTGAAGCAGGACATGATAGCAGCCATTTGCACCGTGGAGAATGCCCCAGGAAGGGCTGCAGTGCCACTGTGACCTCTTGTCACAAGCTACAGAGTGAGTCCCCACCTGTAGCAGACAGCCCTGGACCCTCAGCCATCAGTGCATGACACAACAGCTCCCTGCTGACACAGCTTTATCAGCTCCTTTATCAATTCCCACGCATGGGAAAGCTGAGAGCAGCTCTCAGACAGCGAGGAAGGGGATCCCCTGCAGCCTCCAACACCCTGAGGTATGGCCTTCTCTGTCCCATGGGACTCTCTGGAGGAAGCATTGCTCTCCCCAGCCAGCTCTGCCTCCCACCCACCCCCTCTCCTTTGGGAGCCACCCCGCTGGTGTCATGGCATCTCTGGAGGGGGACACCGCCCACGGGATAATCCAACCTTGTCACAGCAGGATGAGCCTCCAGAGGAGCCTCCAGAGCCATTCTGGTGTGCATGAGTCAGGGTATGAGCACATGGTGGGGTGGGATATACCCCCACATGCTGAGGGAGAGCTCCCCGTGGGACAGCTCTGCTTCCAGAGCAGGAACCATTCCAGCATCCCACGGGCCAGGAGCAGCAGCAGGGAGGACACGGGGTGATGGGGCCATCCAAGCACTGTCTCACAGGGAGTGCTGTCAACTGGTGGGAGACGTGCAAGAGCAGAGGAAGAACATGACCCATTCGAGGATGTCCTCAAGGGATCCCACAGCCTCAAATCCATATGGGCTCCTTCTGGCATTGTGAAGGATCAGTGGAAGGCAGGGCAATGGGATCAACATTTGCTCTACAAAGTATAAGAGACATTTCACAACCCCTCTCCCATAACAAAAGCAAATTTCTGGATGCATGTGTCTCCCTTCCCTTCGTCCACCAAGCCCAAGCTGGGTCTGAAAACCTTTCATCCACCTGGAAGAGATTTCCTCCCCACAGAGGAACTTGACTGAAAACCAGCACATGCAAGCCCAGCACTCTCCTCCCCACAGAGTGGAACACCACAGTGACACACTCAGGACTTGTTCCCCCCCACAGCCTTTGGACCAGCTCCTAAATAACCTCAGGAGCAGGACAAGGGAACACACTGCTGCCCTGACTCACACCACAGGCCTCCCCACAGCACAAATGGCTGAACACCACTGAACAACCCAGGATATCCCAGCTCGCTCCCAACTTCCAGGGAGTGGGAGATCAAAATTTAGCAGAGCTAGAAGTGGTTTCATTTCCCTTCCCTCTAATGCAGCCTCTAATGAGCACAGAATGAGCAAAACCATTCCCTCCACTCTGCATGGCATCCTCGTGTGCAAGGCACAGGGAGGAGGGGAATCCCAACAAGGAATCTGAGGGATACCATCAGCACATTGCACCAGCCTCACAATTTCTGTGCCAGGGACACAGGTGACATTCACTCTTCTGGAAATCACCATCTCTGGAGGGCAGGACATCCCCACTGCCCCAGCTGCTGCATGGCCACAGCAGACTGCCTTGTCTAATCTGAACCACAGCTTTCCAAGCAGCCATGCATGAGAAAACCCCCTCTGTTCCTGGAGAGCCCAGGCCACCAGGGAGAGCAGATGATGTCAGGGGTGGATGCTGCCCTTGCAAATTCTTTACATGACACACAAGGTGGGACACCCCAGAAGAAACCCCATTTGCTCTCCTGTTTTGGCATCCACACCATATGGGGCTCCCAGGGCTGGACACACACCTCCTCCTCTCCCAGCAGGCTGGGAAACAATCCAAGCAGCAGCATTAGCCATCTTATCTTCCCAAGGGCCCTCGTCACAGGCTCCAGGGGCTTTCCAGACCAATGCTCCCCCTGCTCTCACACTGCTCCTTGTAGCAGCTGGCTCAGAGTAGGTCACCAAGGAAGTGCCATTACAGGAGAGGGAACTCAGGCACAACACTGCCACATGTCACACAGAGAGCAGCGGCAGAAGTGGCAGAAAAGCCCAGTCCCCAAAGGCTGCTGTGCCCTCTAAGGTCACCTGCAGGGACGGTGGCCCTGACCACAGGTGTCCTCTCCAGGCAGGGCAGTAACCTGGCACACAGCAGTAACCTGGCACAGGGCACAGCCCCAGGAGTGGGTCAGAGGCCTGACCTGGAGATTGCCAGATTGGTTTCAGATTTGTTTCCTGGTTCACATTTCCAGGAGGTGGATGAAGCAGATGCCTGCAGCCAGCAATTCCCTCCTACTCCTGACCTGAGCCACCCCAGGCAGCCTCTTAAGAGTGGCTGCCCTCCTGCCAGGGGATAGGTGGACACCACCCAGCTCTGCCACTCCAGGGCTGTCACCATAGAGGTGTGGGACTATCAGTCCAGCAGCTCCAAGCAGCCCCATGAGGGGCTGGGAATTCTGTGTGACAAAGCAACCAGCTCCTGACAGGAGAGCCAAAGCACACCTGGGTGGCTTTGAGAAACCAGACAGCTTTGAAAAACCAGAGAACCTGTCACCTTCATCAACACAAGCTGGATATCAGGAGGAATTTCTTCTTAAGAAGGGTTGTTAAAGATTGCAAGGGGCTGTCAGGGAGATGGTGAAGTTACCATCCCTGAAGGTGTCTGAGGGAAGATTTGGCATGGCACTCAGTGCTCTGGGCTGAGTGACAATGTGGGGATTGGTCACAGATATCTTGGGGGTCTTTTCCAGCTCAAATGATTTTGGGATTCTGTGATCACTTCCCATGGGCAAGAGCTGTGACACAGATTTGCCCAGTACCTGAAGCAGCAGGGCTTCTTCCCAGCCCTGCCTGGGAGCAGGGGAGGAAGAGGCAGAGACAACACGCAGCACTGGAGGAATGAAAACCACAGTTTCATCTCCCACCTCCAAGATGTGGGATAGCTACTCATCCCACAAAGAATGGGGACAAGGGGCGAGTTGAGTATTCTGGAAGCTGTTTTTAATGAGCCATACACACACCAGCTACAGTTTAAAGGGGGAAACAGACCCACAAAGAGTCCAACTCAGCGGATTCTGAACAATTCCAGCCTGGCTGCCAAAGGCCTGAGCTGTGTGTGCCAGCAGGGTTCCCTGCTCCTCAGCCATCTGGGGACTGTCACTCTGCACAGATCTGCTTGGCCTCCTGTCATGTGTAGCACTCCCAACCCCTTTTCTGTCAGCAGGATCTGGGTTGGCAGAAACACTTTTAATTGTAGGGTTTTGGTTTTTTTTTCCCTTAACCCATATCCTCTTGACAGAACCAGGTTAGGAAGCAGCTGCACTGGCAGATCTGGGGTGGCCTTTTGCAAAGCAAGGCAGGGAAAAAAGGGGTGCCTGGATCCCGTTATCTCTTCAATCACCAAACTACAGTTAATCATGCGTCCCCACCTCTCCTGAGGTCACACAGGGAAAGGGGGAGCACCACCAGCTCAGCTCTGTCCCAGCCCAGTCCCTTTGCTCCAGAGCAGGTCCCTTGTCCTGGAGAGTCCCAGAGCAGGGTGGGTGGGAAGGATGTCATTCCCACTGGTGACAAGGGCTGTTTCCATTTCTGGGTGGCAGAGCCGCAGCTCTGCCAAGCTGAGCTGTCCCACATTTTTCCCCTCTGCTTTCTTCCTGAGGTTGCTCCAAGCCCCACACAATTCCCCTCAAATGACTGCCAAACCATACAGATTTGGGGGGGATAAGAGGGGAGGGAAGGGTAAGCATCCAGTGGGGCTAACTGGGAAACCCCTCCCCAAAGAATTGCCAAATTCTGTGTGTTGAGACACCAAAAGCACTTCCCTGCTGCACAGGAGCAGGAGCTGACTTGCTGCTGCCCTGGCTCCCAGCTCTCCTCCCCAGCAGGGACAGCCACCCAGCAAGGACAGCATTCCAGGGCCACAGGCAGGACCCACAGCCCGGACCATGAGGAGGAAAGAGTAGCACCATGCAATTACTGTTTCCTGAGGAATAACTGGGGCAGAGGGATGCTCTGTGACATGACAAGATCCATCAGCTTCCCTGCAAGATCCAGCAGCATCTTGAGAGAAGCAGTGAGTGATCCATGAGGTGTTCATCTTCCCACTCCCTCTACTACAGGACCATCAGCAACTCAATCCATTACAGCTTTCCTTGCAACCTCTCAAAGGTATGGAAGTGACCTGCTTATTTCACAGATGGGCATGGAAGCATCTGTGATCTCAGAGAAAAAAAGAGGATAGACAACAGAGATTCCCAACTAACTGGAGACTAACTGGGACAAATTCCTAGGGCCCAGCAAGCACCCCAGTCTGCTGCCTTGCAGGGAGGGATAAGTTTCAAAACAGAGGGACCAGAGACCTACATCCCATTGCTGGTCACACCACAAGCTGTGCAGGATCTTTTCACTCCTCCATCCCTCACACAGAGGATCAACCTCACAACCCTTTATTAAGCACTGGGACAGCTTTGTGGATTAAGGATTTGGTCTGGTTTGTACCAACCTCCACATCAGAAAGGCACATTCCAAAGGTTTTTTTCTCATCTTCCCTTGTCTCCCACCTGTGTATTTTGCAGGGGATGAGAAGGCCAGGACTGAAACAGGAACAGCACAGGACTGACTACAGCTGAAGAGGTGGTGCTGTGCACTGGGAAAGGAATCTTTCAAGGGGTTCATCCCAAAGACTCTCTCAAACAGCTACATCCAGTGCAACCTTGCTGGTTCCTCCCTTCCCCTTACCTGCTTCTTTCAACCCTACACAAAGGGCTTAATTTATAAAATCAGAGGGATCGTTCCAATGAAGGAACATGTAGGATACACCCCCAGGAGGACCCATTTCATCTTGCTGCTATTAATACCTGGAACATTATTTGCACGAACAGACTGTCCTTTCTCCCTTGTTTCTGGGCTCTCACTTCTCTGGTTTGTCCCAGAAATCCCAGCCAACACACGTTCACCCTTCTCTAGTACACACTTCCATCCAAAACCCCAAATTCTCCTTTTTTTTTTTTTTTTTTTTTTTTTTTTGAGTTAATTACTCATGTTTCTAGTCTACATCACCTCTTTCAACCCCTGAGACAGGATACAGCTTCCCTGGCTCTCTCATTCATTAAGCAGCCAATTTGTGGCCCTAAACCCATCAACTCTCATTATGGAAAGAGACCAAAACTTCCCACAGCTGCCCAGCATCCCACTATCCTGCAAGCTGGATGGGGCTCTCACTCCTCTTTGCCTCCCCAGCACTAAAGCTGTGACTAAGACCCAGAGCCATGCTCTGGCTGGGCTTGGCTCTCCTTGTCACAGTTTCGGGCTGGGCCCAAGGGCTGCTTGCAAGTCCTTAGCCACACTGGCATGAAGAAGTTCCCAACCTTTCAGAGCTGTGCTGAGCTCTGGCTACAGGAGTCCAGGCAAAGCCTTCCCCTTGCAAACAGCCTCGCCTGCCTTTGGTTTTGCTTCAAGAGGAAACATGTTTTCTCGGTATCCAGGCGTAAAACAGTCAAGCCCAGCCAAAACCATACAATCAACAGCACAGAGCATGACAAGTCAGGGCAGAGGGTTACCATGGAGCTAAGGAAGTCCAGACTTCCCAGGCAGACCCAGAATTCCTCACCTGCCCTGTGTGCAGAGAGGGACTGGGAAGAGGATCAGGTTCCACTCAATCACTGTGTCCTCACACACCACAACCAGCCTGTGTAGTCTGAGATGTCACCAAACCCTGACCCGAATTCTGACATCCACCAGCACACAGCCCCGTTCAGCTGCTCTCCCAGAAACGTGGGACAAGCTCAGCACTGAACCAGCAGCAGGCTTTAACTCGTTGTTTGAGGCACCCTGTGAGAAGGATCACACTGAAAGGTGAAGGATCACACTGAAAGGTGAGGAGAAGCCATGAGCACCTCATCAAGCCAGCCCAGGGAATGGGAAATCCTGCCATTAGCAGGATCCACTGCATAGGATTTCACAGCTAATGAACCCTTCCCACCACAGACCACAGCGAAAGCAAAAGCAGCAGGGTATTTCTTTTCTGATAAGCTGCTTTTATCAGGAAGTTCAGCCTGGCTGCCCACACCAGCCCCAGCCGGAGAGCAGCTCCCAGCCTATGCCTTTAAATCCCCTTGGCAGCGCAGGACTGGGGCTGAGGGAGCAGACACGCCCTGTGCTCCAGCGCTGGAGCACACAAACATTTCCTCCCAGCCATTCCACACCGCGGCTCAGCCAGAGCTGCCTCCTACCTGCCAGGGCCGTGCCAGAGGGAACACAGGCTGCACCACACACACCTGGACATGCACAGACTTAAACTCATTTCCTGAATCCCTCCTGCTTCCCCACCAGCACTGGACATTCTTCCCTCAAACTTCTTCCTTAAGGCAAATATTTGGAGTCTAACAGGCATTCCTCATGGAAGGCACAAGTTAAATATTGGCCCTAAAACAACAACAAGTGCCTTTCAATGATTCTGGCTGGAGAAGCACTGCTCTGGACTTTGATTTCTGGCTCTGAACAAAAATAGGAGCAAAGCACTGAGCATTACACTCTTCTCCTGGGAGAAGTCAGATTTCAGGCTCTGCAAGTCCCCTGCCAGGACCACAACCAGCAGTGGGAACTGTCCCTGCTCGTGCATTCTCACACCTCGGGTGTCTGCTGTCACCCAGCCAAGGCTGCTGCAGTGCATCCTCTGCACCGGGCACAGGACCAGTCTGAGTCTCATTACCAGGTCTGTGATTATATATCCTCAGAGAGACACTGGAGAAGACCTGCTGGGAACCATGGGTGCCATCCAGGGCATTTGCACACCTTGAGCTCCCTGCCTCTGAATGCACCACCAGCATTCCCAAAGGTGCCCACCTCTCCATCCAGCCATGCCCAGCTCCTCAGTGCAGAGGATGCTCCAGGCTGTTCCCGCTCTGCAGGCAGCCCAGCCCCCAACAGACATGCTGGCTCTTGTAAGAAAACATCCCAGCAAGGCAGGAGAGCAGTCACAGAGATGGCAGCACAGTAAATGGAAGATGGAAGGGTGAGGAGGAAAAAGAAACCTGCACTGAGGTCAGTACACCTGAAGGCTGGCAGCACTTAGGTCCTGGGATGTCATGGGCATGTTCCACATGGATTAGGGGAGCAGAGCTACTGTCCTGATTCTGCAGCCAGAGCCCTGCAATGCCAGGTTTGTTGCACCCCAGACAGCTCAATAATGTCCAGATGCTGCTGATGATCCAAGCCCAAGCAGAAAGGCTGCTCCATCACCCCCACTGCAGGCAGGTCCCAAAGAGCTCCTGCCAAAACCACCCCAAACCAGAGTCAGCTGCTCCAACACCAGGGCTCTGCCCACTGCTTCTTCAGAAAACACCTCAACAGTTACCCTGAGAAAGGTTACATGGCACAGATGTGGTACACAACAACTCACACTCACAGGGTTTGTTCTACATCCTGCTAAATTCAGCATAGGGTGTGTTAAATGAGCTTCCCTTTCCCTCTCCTGTGGACTCTGTAAGCCCAGGACCACCTTGCTCAGCTCTACCTGCTCTGAGCAGGCCTGGGAGGCAGGAGAGGGACTGAGCAGTGGAGAGCTGCTCCCTGGCAACATCCCCCGTGCTTGTGGGAGATGGAGAGCTCTGCTGGTCTGCTATGCTGGAATTCCTCTCCAATTCCTTCCCAAGACACTTATGATGGCACTTCAAGCTGGGGAATCTGCTGGGGGCTCTGACAACCTCTATGGGAGATCCCCTGATGAGGCAGACACCCCTATGAAAACACTGTGGGTTTAAAACCAGCTGCGAGTCACCCTGGAGGAAATGTTAAAGCTCTGAGCACTTCCTATTCCCTCCCCAGCCATCGAAGCCCATGGAGGGATGAGCTCCAGCAAGTTTGAGCAGGAATTCCCAAGACTCAAGGCAGAGACCAGCCTGTACCTGTCAGCACCAACACCTCCTCATCCTGCAGCACACTGACCCTGCACTTCTAGAGCCAACTGCAGCTCTTCAGCTCCTGGCTCTGAGCAGCCCCTTCCAGCACAGGGACCCCACCTCTGCTGCCAGCACCTGAGCCCTTCCTTAATATTCCCTGTACTTGGCAACACCAAAGCCAGACTGACTGAAACCAGCATCGCCTTTGGGATGAGAGGAATCGGCAGAGCTGGGAGCGAGGGGATTCCAGAAAAGCCTCAGCTTGCCCCTCGCCCACACACACAGCACAGAAGTTGCTGGAAAGCACCATCCTCTCCCCACATCAAACCAGGGAAACCAAGCAGAGTATAAACTTCATCACTGCCAACAGTCCCTGCTAAAAAAAGGATAAGAGAAAAGGGTTTTTGCTTTGTTGTTTGTACCTCAGTGCTACCTCAAAAGCAGAAAGATTTTTTTACCTGAAAACATTGGGCAAGGATATAGTCTGCAAGAATGGAGTTTTTGTAGCACAAACACAGCTCTGTTCAGCTTTAAATTAGATTTCCACTGACCTTTTTGAGCCCATCGTTCAGCCACCCACACCCAAGCAGCCCCTCTTAGCAAGACTCTGCAGCCCCCAGCCTGGGAAGAGGAATAAACCCCCAGAGACTTGGCTGTGCTCCCAGGGAACCCCCACACCTCTCCCAGCACTGCTCCTGCTGCACAAACTGCTCAGCTGCAGGGCTGCAAAGCTCTTCCACAGGAAAGCTGCACAAAATCCAAGTTCAAGCTCAACCTTAACCCCTGTTTATTAACTTAAGAACATCCCTCTCAGGGTGACAAAGCCCGTGCATCACCTGCCAACTGTCTCATTCACCACTGGGAAAGCAAAGGCCAGGCCTGCCTCATTAAAAAGCATTACATAACATTAAGTAACAAAGGGCTACAGGACATTCTTTGCTTGGTGGACATGTAAAAATGAATGACTCAAAAATTAACGCTCCTTTCCTCCAGACTCCAGCACCCTGGGAGGCCAGTGAGCACCTTATTTCCAAGGCAACAGTGTCTTGCCTCATCCCAAATCCTGCTCTCACATCCAACTTATTGCCACCCCTGCCCTACAGACACTAAACAGCACACAGCACTGCCCAGCTCTTGTTCAGAGCATCGTCCCCAGGCACCAGTGGATGTGTTTCTGCTGCCTGTGGCACAGGGACCCTTCCCCAGCCTGAGGTCAGCTCAGCTGGACCTCACTGGGCAGGACTTGGAGCTTCCCCCATGTCACCAGCTCAGTGCAAGCCTTTCACAGACAGGACTGTGAGAGCACCTGGTTTCACTGTCACAACAAGGCCTCAGAGCTGTGTTTCCTATGAGCCAGGATGATTCTGCTGTGACACTTCAAGTGCCAGGGGCCTGATGCAGTGGGAAGGCAGGTGACAGCAGGGCAGTGCTTGGAAAGGCCACTGCCACCAACCTCCCAGCAGAACACAGACTCCACAGCACTGGGAGATCCTCCTGGAGACACAGTGAACTTCTATCCACCATCTCACTGGAGCCAAAGAAGCCTATTTAAAGTCTTCACAGAACTAATTGAATTCCTCTACTGCAGGAGCAAACTCTCCTTACTGTGGGCGGTGGATGAAACCAGAGACTTCCTGCTCCATGTAGCATTTTGAAACACCCTGCAAAGCCTTACCTAGAAGTTTCAGCTTACCTGAAGAGCCATTTCCTCACCACACAGGGCTCCTGGTGGGTGCTGATGTGCTGCTGCAGACTCTGAATGCAGCGAGCGGAAGGCAGAGAGACATCCTGTGGTTTTACAGCCACTGCACCACCCTCCCTCCTGCCCCCACTGGGCTGGGGGACCTGTGAGTGGGGGGTCACAGCTCTGAGTACCACAGGTATCATCCAGAAATGTGACAGGATAGGACAGACAAGGCAGGGGTGTGCTGGAACACCTTGGAATGGAATCACAGAATGGTTTGGGTTGGAAGGGAGCCTAGAGCTCATCCAGTTCCACCCCCTGCCATGGGCAGGGATGCTTTGCACTAGTCCAGGGTGCTCCTTTGATCCAACCTGGCCTTGCAACTTCCAGGGTCAGGGCAGCCACAGCTGCTCTGGGCAACCTGTGCCAGGGTCTCACCACTGCCACAACCAGGAATTTCTTCCCAGCATCCATCTAACCCTGCCCTCTGTCAGGGGGAAGCCATTCCTCCTTGTCCTGTCACGCCAGTTCCTGATGCACAGGCTGCTTTTTCCAAGCCAGTTATTAGAAATAATGCATCAATGTAACACACAAGGGAGGGGCTGCCCACAGGAAGGGCTGCAGGGCTACAGCCTGGGCAGGAGTTTAGAATTCTTCAGGAGGAGGAGGGCAGCTGGTGTGAATCAGAGAGTCTGACACAGGACCCTGATGTTCTACATTCAGCTGCCCCAGCAGAAAATCACCTTTTTACCTCCTCACGACCAAAGCTGTTGCTTCTCTACAGCGACAAATCTACCAGAGACAGCAACTGCCAGCAGGAAGCAGAAACAGCCTCTCACGAAACCCCAAAACTATTCCCACAGCTTTTCTAACAGGAAGATGACTTTTCTCCTGCAGAACCCCAGAGCTGCTGGGACCTGCTCTCCCTCCCAGCTCACAGGTACAGCTGGATAGAAGCACACTCCAGGTCACACCATGTCTGGCCAAAGAAGGAGGCTCAGGTTCATAGCTTCTCACTGCACCCACAATGAGCCACCTCTGCCCAGTCTGAGCCCAATTACAGGGCTGTGGCAGAGGCTCTCAGCAAAAAGCCATGGCAAACACACGAAGGAAGCTCCTGTGATGGCACCCAAGCCTGTCCCTGCTCAGCAGCACTACAAGGGAAGAGGGTCTGACTCCTCAAACTGCAGCGGGACATCACAGGAGTAGCACAGGGCAAACCAGGCCACTGCCCTCTGGTACCAAACCCCACAGTGCCTGGCCCTGCAGAATGAGGGGAGGGTCTCCTCCCCAGCCCAGGGGCTGCAGCTTTCCTGCTCACCCCACAACAGCACATCAGGGGTTGCTGCTCACCCAAGGCTGCTCTCACCCCTCCCACCAAGCCTTTAGTGCCCGTGGAGCTGCAGTTCCTGTCTGAAGGCAGAGACAAACAGCTTCCTACCCACCCTGGGCCTTGCAGCAGTGCCAGATCAAGGGCCAGGCACACACCTGGAGGCACCAGCCAAGCACAGGAGTGCTGCTCCAGCACAGCTCATCCCAGCTCCTCCTAGCTAGGAAAACAACGGGGAGGGGGGTGGGCAGGGGGAGACAGCTCCAGAGCACAGCCAGGCCCAAGTCCAGCAGAGACGGTTATTGGCAGCTGCTCTCAGACGTTGTGTCTTCCAGCCCAGTGGGGCTGGAGGGGGGGAGGAAACACTGATTGTCCAGAGCACAACCCTCATGTCATTCCCATTGATCCGCTGAGTCACTCCCGTATTAACAGTTTTGACAACAGCCGGGCTGCACAGGAGCTCTGACACGGAATACAAAACGAGGGGCACTGCGAAGCTGCTCCCGAGAGCGGCACCAGGAACCTGCTGAGCTGCCAGGGCCCGCTCCCTGCGCTCAGGAGCTGCACCCAGAGCAGCACACACACCACGCTGCAAGGGCGCAGCACACAGCTCCATCCAGTGTGCCCGGGGAAGCTGCTGGACACCAGCTCTGCCCTGCAAACCAGCTGCACCCCGTGGATGCAGGGGCAAAGCAGAGCAGCTGCTGCTTTGGCAAAGGAGCGACACAAGTGATTTTTAAGTGATTTATAAGGCCTCACAGAGCTGTCAGCTAACGAGGAGGAGATCAAACCCTAAGGCACAAGAGAGCAGCCACCTCTCCAGGCTGAGGGATCTGAGCCCCCCCAGATCTCATGTCCCCACAGACCTGAGCATGCTAGTGTTGGACCAATCAGCACCACAACCCTCCCAGCACCCCAAAGCTGCTCAGGAGTGATAAAACACTGACCAAACAACGTCCCTATCTGCAACGTACCAAATTAAAACAAAACCAACAAATCTTTGGCAAGTTCCTCACAGCAGCCGAGCCTATCCTGCCCCGGCAAAGGCTCCCCATGGAGGCCTCCTGCCCTAATTTGCAGCAATTCTTTGTCAGACCACTGGCAAACACCAAACGTTTGCTCCAATCTGTTACATAAGGCCCAATTTTTAAACCTGTGTGCTGGCCGTGGGGAGATGGGGGCACACTGTGTGTGGCAGCCTGACAGGGCAGCCTGCCTGGCAGGTGAACTCACACACCCCTCAGAATGCACTTCCACACTTCCAACCACTTGTTGTGTGGAAGGAAAACAAATAGATCAGTTAAGGAGGCAACTTCCAAAGGTTTTACAAACCTTTCAACCCGGGTCCAGGCTAACTTGAACTGTTTGGAACGGACTGATATCATGGCAACTCAAAAGGGGTTTGTGAAACTTTGCTTTTTAACTTTAAAATACATCAAACACGGCAAGTCTTCGTGTTGCCCGGCACACAAAAGAAAAGGCACCTTCCTGACCATCCCCACAACTTCCCGTTGTTTGCTCCCTGAGATGCAGACCCAGCTCCCTCCTGCCAGCCAGCGACAGGAGCCACGGGCCTCCCCGGCAGAGCCGCTCCTCATTTGCAAACCTCAGAACAGCTCAAGTCGGCTCCTGTCTGCTGGGGGCAGGAGGGGGAGGCCACTTTTCCCTTTTCTCACATTCATCCTCACCCGCTTCGCTGAAGGAAAAAAAGCCGTTTTAAATACCAGGTTCAGCACGGTCCTTTCCCCAAATAAACACTTCCCAACCCCTCTGGAGGGAGGAAAGCCACATACAAAGGAGCCAACATCCTGCGAGGCTGGGGCAGGGTGCGGGCCGAGGGGACACGGCGGGGACCATCCGACCCCATCCCCGCCGCCCGCCCGGCCTCGGGGCACCGGGGGGCTCGCACCCCTTCCCCGGGGCCACAAAACAGGCACGGCCGGGAGGGGACGGGGCGAGGCGGCCCTGGGCCCTCACACCCCGGCCCGGCCTGACCCCAGCGCGACCCCAAAGCCGCCCCCAGCCCCCGATCCCAACGTGACCCCCACAGCCCCCCACTCTCCCCCGGCCCGCCGAGCAGAGCCGAGGCCGCAGGGCCCCCGCCGTCCCCCGGTGCTCCCCCGGTGTTACCTCGGCGGTCCCTCAGCGCCGGGCGGCGGCGCCGCTGCCCCGCGGCCGCTCCCCCATGGCGGCGCCCCCGGCCCGGCCCCGCTCGCCTCCCCTCCGCCGCTGCGCCAACGGCGTACGGCCCGCGCTGCGCCAACGGCGTACGGCCCGCGCCGCTCCCGCGCGCGTCTGCGCGCCAGCGGCGCAACCGCGCTTCGTGAATACGGGCCGCGGGGCGGAGCGCGGCGCAAGCGCAGCGGGCGCGAGGTGGCGGCGCAGCGGCGCTGGCGTAGGGCGCGTTCGGGAATAGCGGCCGGCAGGCGGCGGCGCGGCTTTGCGGCAGCGCCGCGCGCTTTACGGCAGCTCCGGTTAACCCCGCGCTGCCTGGCGCCGCTGTCGGGACAGGCGCCGCTATCGCGACAGGGCCCGCGCTGCCTCAGCGCCCTGCGGGCTGGAGGGAGCGGCTCGCACACAGGGAGCACACCGCGCTCTAGGGGGTGCTCTAGGGTCCGACCCCACTGATGGATGTGGCTCCGGTGTGGGTTATCGCGCTGCTGTCGCGATATGGATGCCACCGGCCTCCGGGTGGGGCACGGGCCTGTTGCAGGGAACAGCACGGGGGGTATGGACCCAGTTATAGGGGACAGGCCCTAATGTGTGAGTGAGCCCCGCACCGGGGTACAGCCCTGGTTTGGGGTAAAGCTCCTCTTTTGGGGTACAGCCCTGTTTTGGGGTACAGTTCCTCTTTTGAGGTACATCCCTGTTTTGGGGTAAAGCCCCTGTTTTGAGGTACAGCCCTGTTTTGGGGTACAGTTCCTCTTTTGAGGTACATCCCTGTTTTGGGGTAAAGCCCCTGTTTTGAGGTACAGCCCTGTTTTGGGGCACAGCCCTGTTTTGGGGTGCAGCCCCCATGTTTGGGTACAGCCCCTCTTTGGGGCACAGTTCCCTCATCCCCACATCCATCCACACTCCAGGCCCTCTGGGGCAGCCTCGGGACAGGGACTGGGGGGCTGCAGAGGGGGCACAGCTGTGGCACCCCACCAGTGGGGACACAGGGAGGTCAGGGTGGGATTTTGCAGGCATTGTCACCTTTTTGGGGACATCAGCCCCGAGCAAAGCCACTCTGAGGGAAACAGAGGCACTGCCTTGCAGGGAACAGAGCTCCAGGACTGTGGGATCTGTTGGGACAGCGTGGAGGTTTTAGTTTGAACGGGGCAGAAATACTAATTTTGTGTGGTTTTGGTTTGCTAATTGGAGATTTGCTTAATTTCGAGATTTTTTTTTTTTTTGACATCACCTGCTGTGAGGTGTGCTGAGCAGGACACAGACCCCACTGCCACCTCCTGAAGCCTTTCATTTTCTCCTGATGGCTCACCTGGGGACAAACACTCCATCCCAGTACCCCCTCAGCGAAGGAGGGCACAGCCAGAGGATCATTTCCTTCTCACCCCTTTTTTTCTCAACCAAGTTTGAGGCTGTCAGGGTAAGGCTGGAGGGAGGGGACACCCCTGCACAACCCTGCTGGTCACATCTTCACCACAGCATGGAGCAGGTACACCCCAAAAGTATTTTCAGGCAATACTGTGAATTTGTGTGGGTTTGGAGGACAATCAGCATCAGCCCAAGTACCCATTTCAGCATTTCCAACTGCTTGAGTTGGTTCTTCTCCTGTCACAGAAATGTTCCAGGGAAAAGCTCTCCCCACAACGTTTGGCTGGAGGACTTTTCCCTGTGGGTGTTTGCTCCTCCAAAAAAAGCTTATTTTAGAGCATCAGGAAAATTCTGAACGCGTGAATTCCAGCTGCTCCCCTCCTGTTCCTGTGTTGTGGCCTGGCTCAGGAAGGTGCTGAGGTGCTGTGACACATCCTGCCCCTGGAGAGGACAAAATCACCCCTTGAGAGGATAAAATCACCCCCCTGGGAGAATAAAATCACCCCTTGAGAGGATAAAATCACCCCTGAGGAAGATAAAATCACTCCTGGAGAGGATAAAATCCCCCTGGAACCCTCCCTTTCCTATCTGCCCCATCCCACCCCCCAATTCTGCAATTTTGTGGTGATTTCATATGCTTTGAGAACTAACAAGTTGTTCAGGCATTTGGCTGGAGAATTGAACCACCCTCTGGAGCAGGAGAGCGGGGAAGAAAGGAGTTTGGATTTTATTTCAAGGCAGATC
This sequence comes from Pyrgilauda ruficollis, assembly GCF_017590135.1. Lineage (NCBI taxonomy): Eukaryota > Metazoa > Chordata > Aves > Passeriformes > Passeridae > Pyrgilauda > Pyrgilauda ruficollis. Next base: position 424,801 of record NW_024519208.1, read on the forward strand.
TCCAGCGGTGAGCACACGGTGTGCCAAAGGCCTGCAGAGACACGAGCAGCTCATGCCACGGAACCAGCACGGGGAGCAAGAAAATCCAGGGAATTTCTGTTGGGAAATCATCCAGCCAGGAGCCCTGGCCCTCTCCTGTGGGCACCAGACAGTTTGGGCTCATTCACAAGCAGACAACACAAAGGGACCACTGTGACTGCATGAGGAACGAGGAATGAGCTGCTCCAGGGTGGGTGGCAGCACCTTCCCAGCTGGAACTGCAGAGTGACAGAAACACAGCAAAAACCAGAGAAAGGAAAAGCCAGGCACTCACAGTGCCCCTCACACCCTGATGCCAGCAATCCAGAGCTTTTTGGGAGCTCCTCAGGGTGGTGGGCTGAGCTTGGCTGTACAAGCACCCCCATTCCTGACAAATCCTGCCCGGTCCTCCTGCAGTAGAGGCAAAAATCCCCTCATTCCAAGTGCCAAGGTCCTGCTCGAGCAACAGCTGGAGCAGGAGCTTAAAATGTGCCTCATGCTCAGATTTTGAGGCCCTGGAGCAAGAATTTGAGGGAAATCCAATTCATCCTCATGCTCAACACATCAGCAGCAGCTGTAGGGAACCACTGTCAGAGAGAGAAGGATGGTGAGGGCCAGGCAGGGGGAGCCTGGCACAGGGCTTTGGAGACAGGGAAGACACTGGGATCAGCAGATGTCACATCAACAGCTGTGAGGGAAATGGCTCTTCTAGGATTAAATATCTGCCATGGAGTGGAACTGGGGTATGAAACCACAATATGGTGATTTCCATACTCCCACCTGGAGTGTTGTGTCCAGCTCTAGGGCCCCCACACAGGAAGGACATGGACCTGTGGGAATGAGTCCAGAGGAGGCCACGGAGATGCTGCCAAGGCTGGAGCACCTCTGCTCTGGAGCCAGGCTGGCAGAGCTGGGGGTGCTCACCTGGACAAGAGAAGGCTCCAGGGAGAGCTCAGAGCCCCTTGCAGGGCCTGAAGGGGCTCCAGGAGAGCTGGAGAGGGACTGGGGACAAGGCCTGCAGGGACAGGACACAGGGAATGGCTGCCACTGCCAGAGGGCAGGGCTGGATGGGATCTTGGGCAGGAATTGTTCCCTGGCAGGGTGGGCAGGCCCTGGCACAGGGTGCCCAGAGCAACTGTGGCTGCCCCTGGATCCCTGGCAGTGCCCAAGGCCAGGCTGGACAGGGCTGGGAGCAGCCTGGGACAGTGGAAAGTGTCCCTGCCATGGCAGGGGTGGCACTGGATGGGCTTTGAGGTCCCTTCCAACTCAAATATTCTGGGATTCTGTGATAGCTTTTGAAGAACATTTTGGGCAATAAATTCAGCTGTGCTAAAGGGATTCAAGTCACCTTCGCTGTCCAAGCCTATTTACTCCAGGGGTAAGAGTATCCTTCCAGGCAATAACTGGGGAAAGCAGACACCAGCACTGCCAGGGGCTCTCTGCACTATGGAAAGGCCACAAAAATGACCCCAGTGCTTGGGAGATGGGACTTTCTCCACACCTCTGCTCTCCCAGTCCCATTGTTAGCAGATGGGAACAATGGCAGCCCCTTTGGTCAAAGCTGCATCTCTGAGAGCACAACCACAACAAGCCACTCACACCAGTCCCCAGCACAGAGGATGAGCCTCATCCATCAATGTGCTGTTCTTTCACAGAGAAAACAACATGCAGTGGGAGACTTTGGAGGAACATAGAGATTTTGCCATTTCCCTCTGCCAGATAACTCCGGTTACCTAGGAACAGACACTTCTCTGATGCGGCCAGTTCTCCTCATCAAGCACAGGATGAGCATTTATTGTCTTGTGATCAGGAGAAAAACACAAACAAAACCCAGAGCTCCACAGGTGACACGAAACATCACACACAGACACGCCACGTGACGCCCAACCACACCAGGAGCCAGGGCCGGGTTAATGGTGTTAAGAACTTTTAGAAATCTAATGTAAACATTTAAAAACATATAGAGGAGTCCAAAAAAAAAAAGAAAAAAATTAAGCCATTTGTTCAGGCAGCGTGTTGGACTTTCTGGAATTACGGTTTCTGGCATTGAAGAGGAGGGAGGGGATGGGATGGAGCTCCCACCTGGAGGTGCATTGATCTCCACAGGGATCTCAGGCAGTGCAGGCTAACAGGGTGTGATTTCGGTGTCCAGCTCCAACCATTCCGGTGGGCAGGCTCCCAGGCACCCCCTCTCCTTGCATCAAACATTTCCAGTGTGACTGAGGGTGGGTGCTTCAACACAGCCCCCAGATTCTCCAAGGGGAAAATCCCAAAGAGAAGTAGGATGTGGAGCCCCCAGCAACGCTTCTCCTCTTGGTTCCTTCAAAACCTCCAACTTGACACACTGAAATGGGGCAGGTATCAAATGGTTTTGAAGAATTTTGGCAAGAGGATGGCAAGGGGCAGGACTGAGGGACACAGGTGCACCATGTCCTGGCTCCCAGGAGTGGCCAATCCCACCTTCAGCCCTCACCCCGTGGTGCATCCATCGTATTTCCAGGGAGTCAACGCCAGGCAGTTCTTTCATCACTCCGATGGCAAGCGACAAAGAACATTTAAAATTACATTTGACACTAGACAAAGGCACCTAAAAGCTTCACAATGCCATCAGGTCATGTTCTGTTATAAGAAGGCTCCAAGAGCTCGTCCTCCCAAGCACATTGCACACTCTCCAGGAAAAACCCCTGGTGCTGGGAGCACATTCCACATCCCAGAGCTAGTGGAGGGCTGCTCCTGCAGCAGGGGTCAGTGTGGCTGTAAACGGAAATTTGGGGAAATCTGGGGTTGCTTTTGCTTTGGCCCTGGTAACACAGGGGTCTTGCAGATTCCAGACTGTGCTTCCCTCATTATTTACAGCGTGACACAGGATGAGTTAACAGGGAAACGGAATTCTGCAGGGGTGAGGGGGAAGCGGGAGCTCTCCTCTGTGTACTGTGATTTCATTAGATAAGGCACATGTAGAGAAAAAATTTCAAAAGACCACTTGCAAATCAATTCCACCTAGCTAGGACCATGTCCCTGTCCCTTTCCAGGAGCCAGTTGTGTTTTCCAGTTGCTCAGTGTGAATTTAGGAATTTGGAATAACCCCATCAACAGCCTGCCAAGGCAGCAGGCTCTGGGTCTGATCCCCAGGGTGCCCAACCCCTCCTAGGTCTCCCAAATGGAGCACTCTGGATCATTGGCCAAAACTTTGAGAGCCAAAGACTTGAAACACTCACTCCCTATAAAAAAATTGGGAACTGACCTCCCAGTTTGGACAGGTTTTAAAAAATTCACAGCAGGCTGAGGGGGAAGAGGAAACCGCAGCCTTTGCTGCCTGGATCACTGTAGGACACAGGGAATTGGATGGCTCAGGCACAGAATGGAGATGAATGACAAGGTGGAGGATAATCTCAGGGAAAACAATCCCTCCCAATAGCTTCATCCTCCCTTCAGCTGATCGTTGGAGAAAGGCAGGAATCTCTCTCTCATGGAAGTCCTGCCAACTACAGAGCCAACAGCAGCCATGAGGACCAACAAACTTCCCTTGATCTCCCAGACCCCACTGTAACATCTGGAGGTCAGCTACACCAGAAGGCAGAATTAAACTATTCATTGTAACAGAAGCATTTCCAAACCACACTGGGGCTCCAGCACTGAGATCAATCATTATCTTGCATCCAGCACAAAACCTGGCTGGAAGTTACATGGTGGGGAAATCTCGTGCTGAGTCCCTGTACCAGGGTGAACATCACCAAGGCCCAGTGTCAGCTCTGCACTGGTTTCCACTGGGTTTTGATTCAGGCTTTACAGAGAAATCATGAACCTAAGGAGATGAATCCGTACCTTTGGAACACACAGATCCAGCAAGAGGTTTTGGCAGCAAAAAGGGAAAGCAAGAGCTGTAGCATCACAACAGTCTGAGCAGGCAAAGGAGGATTGTGGGGACTTCCCATCCGAGGACTCACCCAGGGCACCTCTGTTACCTGCAGGGATCCTCCCACGGAGGGTGGAGCTTTCACAAATCACTTCAGTGTCACTAGTACCAAATAATTTAAGTGCTACATTTCCCTTAGAGTGAAAAATTCCACATTATTCATCCAGGAGAGTAAACACCAGTCGCTACTAATGCTCTGATTGCTTTTGCTACAGATGGCGTGATGCTGTGCTGGGCATTCCATGGAAGCTGAGCAGGAGCAGGGGCAGGAGCAGCTGTGGGAGTGCTGCCATCGTGGGGAAGCTGAGCCTTTTCCAGGGATGGTCAGGAGAGGATTCCCTCAAGCAAGGGCAGCGAAGGGTTTGTTCTTAGTCTGCAACGAGGCAAATACTGGTGACTCAAGGCAAACAAAAAGCTTTCTGCCATGGCCGTGCAGTGCAGTGGAGGTGGGAAGGGCTGAGAGCATGGATATTCCTCAGGGATCAGGAGACAAGAACCAGAAAGGTCCTCGAGATGAGTGGGGTGCTTGGGAGGGAATGCAAATGATCTTTTCCAAGAACAAGAATAAAAAGACCAAAAAGGAGAGACTCCAGGCAGTTTGCAGCTGTTGCTGCTTAAGGCCATTGGTTTGCAGAGGGGTAGTTGGGCACTGTGGGATACTCTGGCAGGCTGTTCCCAGAAAAATTGCTGTACTGGGCCTCCCTGCTGGGAGGGTTCCTCCATGCGCCGCTGTTCCACTCATCTTGAGCCTTCTGGAAGCTTCCACCAGCCCCTCGGTAAATTTTATGTACCTAAGGGATAAAAGGGAGGACAAGAGGAGAGTCAGCACCAGGAGCCCAGAGCTGAGCCCCTGCAGAGCCACTTGGCAACAGGATTTGTTCCTGTCTCTATGAAGAGCTGCATTTTCGAGGAACAAAGCACAAGAAATACAGTAATGCAGGGAACAGAGGTGCAGACGGAGAAAATCAACCCAAAACTTGAACACATTCCAGCAGCATGCCCACCATTCAGGTGGGGGATCCCACAGCAAGGCAGCCAGCCCAGGCCAGGGGTTGAAACCTCTCCAACACAGAGTCCAACACCACTGCTGCCACAGAGCTTCTGTTTTCCTCTCGGGATCCTCTTTGGTCAAGGTGATCCCAAGGAGTGTTAAAAAGTCTCTCTTCCACAACCCAGCTGTCGAAGAAGAAGTCAGAAGTCTTCGTCTGTCCTTCTCGAGGTTGTTTATTATTTCTTATCTAACACATTTTCTGTCTGGCTTGCTGAGGTCTGTTTTGCAGGTCAGTCTGAGGCACACTGCCCTCCCACAGGGCTGGTGTTGTCTTTTATACTATAAACTACGTATTTGATATTTACAGTTATGTTCTAATAGCTATCACCTATGTCAGACAGTGACTTTTTACTCTACACCAGTCCCAAAGTGCCACCATCACCAAGAAGATGGAGGCTAGGAAGAACAAGGAAGAAGGAGAGGACAACGCCTAAATTCTTCCATTTTGTCCCTTAGACCCCCATAGTCAAATTCTTCAAAATTTCACCTTTCACCCTGTGACAACTACTGTTATGTTACTTAAACTTTTGTGACTTGTAATTCATCATATAACGTTGGTAATTTGCTCCATGGGTTGAGATCGAATTCCCAAGTGTCTCTGGCTTCCTGCCAGGGTCTCTGAGCCCCTGCCAGGATTCTGAGCTATCCAGGGCATCCAGAGGGATGTCTTGGGTTCTGACATTTTCCCTGCCTGTCAAAGCTTTCCAGAGAGTCCTACTACAAATCCTTGCTCCTGCAGAGACCCAGTTCCCACCCTGCCACCTGGTCCCCACTGCAGGTGCTTCACCACTGACCATCCCAAGGAACAACAAATCATGGAATCACAGGATTGCTGAGGCTGGAAAAGACCTCCAAGACCACCAAGTCCAACCATCAGCCCAGCTCCACCACCATGGTCACCACTAACCCATGTCCCCAGGGGCTACATCCACACATTTTCTGAACACTCCCAAGGATGATGATTCCACCACCACCCTGGGCAGCCTGTTCCAACATTTTACAATCCTTTCTGTGAAAATAAATGTTTCCTAATATCCAATCCAAACCTCTCCCCTTCACAGAGCCTCAGGTTCCTCCACATGAAGCTTGCTTTGCATGACACAAAGCAACATCACCACATGACACCGTGACAATTTCCAGCCTGAGCTGTCTTGTGCTGTCTAGATTTGTCCTCCAGAAACTCTGAGAGACATCAACTGACTGCATTGTGCAACCTTTCAAAGCAGTGATGGCTTGTGGTGGCTGCTGAGCTGCCTCTTCACATTACTGTGATACACAGCAGGGATTCTCCAAGGCAGAGAGAGATCTGAAGAATCCCAGAATCTCAGAATGGCTTGGGCTGGAAGGAACCTTAAAACTCATCTCATTGTGCTCCCCTGCCATGGGCAGGGACATCTTCCACTAGCAGAACCTACCCTTATAATGCAGATGAGCATTGCAACTGCTGACATCGTGAACATGACGGCAGGGAACAGCATGAACACAGCAGCTGCCACGCTGGTCCTGAAGAAGGTGACGGCTGCCAACCATCCACTGGAAGAAACAGAAAAAGAGACACAATAGCATTATAATCTGCTTTTCAAAGTGTCCTTGTTATTAGACAAACTGTTTATGTGCTTATAAGGCCCCGACAGAGGTTGCCCAGAGCAGCTGTGGCTGCCCCTGGATCTCTGGAAGTGTCCAAGGTCAGGTTGGACGGGGCTTGGAGCAGCCTGGGACAGTGGAAGGTGTCCCTGCCATGGCAGGGGGTGGAATGGGATGGGATTTAAGGTCCTTTTCAACCCAAAGTGTTCTCTGTTTCTGTGATTCGTAACCCAGACATTACAAGGCAGCTTTTAAGCTATTGAAAATGAAAGGAACAATGAAAACAACTGACAGAATTCAATGCAGGTATTTCCCCAAGATCTCAACACTCACTTGTCAGCATCCCTCACTAATCCAGTCTGAGAGCTTTAAGGGACAGCCAGCTGCATGGATTTTGGGAATAGAAGACATATTCTCAAGGTGCTTTTGTTGTGCATCTAGAGACCAGAACTGGGATCAGGGAACAACAGAGTCCTGTCATTTACACTCCATCTCCATTCCTTTTCTGGCAAAAACCAGGTGAGGCATCAGCAATTCTGAAACCAGAGCTAAATGGAGTGCTAAGACTTTCCATTACTTGTAGTTTCAGCAGGAATTGCTCTCAAGTCTCTATAGACAGGAAGTTAAAATGCCAAACAATTATAACACAACCAGGGACAGACACTAACAAGCTCCCATTTATTTCAGAACTCTCACAGTACTTCTCATAGGCCAGCAATGAGTCACCACACTCAGCTCACCGTGTGCTGCCAGCACTGAGGGCAATGCTGAGCCTGACACAGGCTGCTACACCGTAAAAGAAATGGACACTGAGGGAAGAGGCTACAAAGAGCAACCAGGTGAAGATCATAGAATTATCTGGGTTGGAAGGGACCTTAAAACCCAGCCAGACCACATGGGCAGGGACACCTTCCACTAGACCAAGCTGCTCCAAGTCCCATCCAACTTGGCCTTGATTTCTGCCCAACACAGCAATGAAACCCGAACTGTGCACCCCAAGAGCAGATACAGCTATGCCACTGGGGAAATCAGAAAGCTTCCTCCTCTCCACCTGGTACAGGCTCCCATCAGTCTCTCCAAGCCCATGGAAGCAGCCACAGCCCAGAGCTCCTGGGCCTGCTGGGACATTCCCACTTACCACGCTCCCCATCCAGAGATGCCGATCGCCTGCAGCACCGTGAGGAGGAACTGCGCCCCAAAGATGAAGAAAAAGGCCATGAAATTAAAGGAACTGTCCGACCTGTGGAGGAAGAAAGGAGGTCAGGGGGGCATTGGCACCTTGTGCTGCTCCACACCCATGTCTGACCCCACCACCACATTCAAACCCTCTACAGTGGTGACTCCAGAGGGTTCCCTCCATGGCTGTGTGTGGGGAGGCTTCTCCCCCTTCCCTGGCAGTGAGAGCACACAGCTCCATGACTCAGCAGCACAGATTGTCTCCCAATAACCTGGCTCTTGCAGTTGCCCTCCCTGAGGAATTGCACGTATGATGACACACAAGGAGAGGCTGAGGGACACGAGTCTCCTACACAGAGAGTCTGAATCATTCTCTGACCGAATATCAGCCCAACCTGACACCTGCCCAGCTCTGCTCTGGCAAGGAGGCACACAGGGGCCTGATGCTGGCAGGCAGAGCTTGTCTATACACTAGAAAGGATCACTGAGCACAAGAATTCCAGCTGGGAATGTCTCAGTGTCTGCTTGTCATCATGTTCTCACACCCATGGTAAATAATCCAGCACTGGGACATCATAGGAGGGAAAGCAGCCATGAGAGAGGTGGGTGGTACCCTGAAAGCAGAGGCACACTTCCCATCTCTGCAGGCTCCCCGTCATCAGGATGTACAGGTGAGGTCCTTGAGTTTATGCAGGTACAATAATTATTCATAATTCATAATTAGCATGAAAATGACCCCAAGCAAGATGTTGACCAGACACATTCACAGTCTCTGTCATGGGTGCACTGGGGGCCCAGCACTGCCCTGCTCAAGTCTGGGCTCTGTCATAACACATCTTCATCCCATCAAACCAGCCACATCTTAAGTTCCTCAAACTATCATTTTTAATGATACAAATGATTCCCATAACTCTAAGGAACTCAAAGGGCCAATGATTTATCTACAGACCTACAAAAAAGATGCTTGTGAGGCAGTTTGGTGCAAAGGGGAGTTAAAAGAGCTCCAATCACTGCCAGCTCCTGCTTAAACCCTGAAAGTATTTAAATGCTTATTATTTTAATTATTTTTATTATGCTGATGGTTGTTAATTTTATAATTCTAGCCCCTGATGCCTTGGGAGGAGATGAAGGAGGTGAGGCACGTTGAGAAGCCTCCAGTCACACCCACGCTCCTCAGCGCTGCCTGTGCTGGCCTGGGTGTCTGTCACAGATGGTGGCTCTTGAAGATTTATTATCCTTGAGTATCCTCACAATCCCACCCTTCAAATACCACCTCAGAGTACAGCATTGAGAAAGAAATACTTTAGGCAGGGCCTGCTGACAGTGGTGCCTGTCAGAATCCAATTAACAAGGATTAGGCTCGAGGCTGAGCCTTCAAACAGACTCTTGCAACTCCAACCTGAAGGGGCTGAAGGAGTCTTCATTTGAAAGGATCTGCAGGAATTAGTGGGGATACAGAGAAAAGGTGATTTCTCATCCAGCTTTCTGGTGCAGATTTGCTACAGCTTTGCCCTAGCACCAAAGCTCTGCAGCTAATTTAATTTGGGATACAGTGGGATGACAAAGGTTTTAGAGAAGCATCCTCACAGGATGTCACCCTGTCACAGGACAGGGTGCCAGCACTGAAGGGTGGCCTCCTCCAGGACAAGCAGGGCTGATTTTGCCTCTGCAATCACCACTTGTTATCCCAACAGTGCTGCCCCTCCACAGTGATTTCCAGCCCAACTGCTGTCCCAGGGGATGATCCCTGCGCTCCCCACTCTGTCCCTGGGGCTGAGTCTTTTTTTAACTGCAAGTCCCTGCACAGAGTAACCTCAGGGACCTCTCAGCATTCATTGCATAAACACATCCAAACAGTGTTCAAGGAATAATGAGAAACGGCCCTTGTGGAGCCCGGGGGAGGTCGGCAGGGAGGAGTAATTTTTCCCAGACTTTAGAATGGAAATTCCTCTTTGAACAGAGCTCCAGGACTTGGAGGCCCTGGGGCTTCTGAGCTCAGGATGGGGACAAACTCCAGCCCCACAGGGCAAGAGTTCAGAGCTGGGATTTTCACATCATTTGGAACTTTGAGACAAATCCAACCCTTCTCTTTTCAGCAGAAATGACCCTCCCCTGTACTCCATGATGCCACTGGTGATTTAACAGCATCCAGCATCCAGTGCCCAGTGCTGTGGGCACACAAAGCATCAGCTCAGAAGCGCATTTAAACAATTAATTTATCATGGGTTAGACAGGACCCACCTGTCACCTCCCATTTCCATCAGCTGCTTTTGCTGCTGTCCAAACCAGCTCATCACAGAGTCTGGTGAATAATCAAAATCCAGAGTATCCTACCAGGAACAGCTTCACCTCCAGAGGGCAAACCCCTGACTGGTGTGTGGGGTGTGATGGTGGCACTGGGCAGGGCCCTCCCTTCCCTGTGTCAGGCTGGGAACTGCTCAGGACCCTCCTAGCTCTGCCAGGCTTTATACATTAATGTTTGAGTGATGCCTCATGGTCCACAGCAAATGCAAATGATTATTAATTAAAGGAAAAATGTAGGATGGCTTTAAATATTTGTGGAGTTTCAGAAGGACTGACTCCAGGGAACTACTTTTATCTAAAAAGCTAAGCAGACAAGCTCTCAAGTAGCTGGAGACAGGAATCAGAAGAGTTCTCAAAAACTAATAATAGTCTTCCATCAAAATAAGCCTCAATGAAGCTTTACCAAATTAGTACCTATTTTAATGCTGCACTGAGATGAGGGTGCTGCTAAGTTTGAGATATTTAAGTAAAATACGAATTTAACTCTCTCAGAAGTGCCAAACTGCTCACCTCCAATCTTATGTGACCGTCAGTCCTATATCTAGCATTTAGAAGTAGCCACATTCTTCTTCATTTTGAAAGTAAACAGGACATTGTTTACTTCATCCCAGCCAGAGAGATCTCCCCCAGCAGCTCTCCCCAGTAACAACTGAGGAAACTTCCAGAGGGAACTGCACCAGAAGCACCTCCTGGGCTGGCACTCACCGAAAGGCTTTGTAGGCAGGTCGGAACCAGCAGACGTAGCCACAGGGGCTGAAGAGGATCAGCCAGAGGATGGCCAGGCCGAAGTTGGCCCCGTAGCCTCCCCCGATCCACCAGGCCAGGCAGGCGATGAGGTTCACGGCCAGCGTGATGCAGTAAACTGGGGAGAGGGCACAGGAGAGAACGTGGGGTGGGGCACTTCCAGGACTTCGGGAGAAAAGGAAACAAAAGATAATGGCTGGGGCTGTGTGAGAGGGTTGGGATGGAGCTCAGGGAAAGGTTCTTGGCCCCGAGGGTGCTGGCACTGCCCAGGCTGCCCAGGGAATGGTCCCGGCCCCAAGGCTGCCAGAGCTCCAGGAACGTTTGGACAGCGCTGCCAGGGGTGCTCAGGGTGGGCTTGTTGGGGTCTCCTGTTTAATACCAGGAGCTGGACTGATGGTCCCTGTGGATCCCTCCTAACTCAGGATACCTCAGGACTCTGAATCCCCCAGGTTTGCAGTGGGAAGGGCCCCTGGGGCAGCAGTGCAGCTGCTCTGAGCGAGGCACAGGCTCCTGTGTGACCTGGAGCTGGGAGCACAGGAACATCCAGCTCCAGAGGGATTCTGCAGCACAGGGATGAGGGAACACTTTTATGACCTGTCAAACCATGGAGAGCTTAGGTAGCAACTGATGTGACCAATAGAACACTCAAGCCAGTGTTATTATGAATTATGAGCAAGGTCTAATTATTCCATTTATAGTAAAACCCCTTTGTGAGAGGAGAGGGGGGTACCCTAGCCCTGCCCCTGCCTCTGACTGACTGTGCTGTCTGGGGCTGCCTCAGGAGCCATCTCTGTGCCAGCTCAGTGCCTTGCAGGCTCTCTCTCTGCTTCCCTGGGCCTCTGAGGAAGCCTGGATATCAGCCTGGGGCCTTGGCAGTGCTGCCTTGAGCAAGGGGATAAACAAACTCCAATCAAGCTGAGAATATGGGACCACAGGGGTGGCTTAGAGGCCTTTTCACATCCCCGTTCCTGTCACTTGGATAAAAAGGAACAGTTGACAAAGGCCCCCAGGGCACAGCAGTGCTGCACTAAGTAGTACTATGTGAAGGGCTGCTGCTCCCCATTTTCCTGGAGCCCACACCCCTGGAAAGGGGGTTCAGCCCCAAGCCAGGGGCTCCCCACAGCTGTCCCTGCATCCGCCCAGGCACTGCCAGGCTCAAAGAGGCCAATTTACAAGCTCCTGTTTTGGAAAACTGCTGGTGACTCTTCAAACCCTTTGTGGTAACCTGTATCAACAAGCACACAGAAAGGAGAAGGTGGAAGGTCCAAACACCAAAGGCCCTCCAGCACAGCCTGGTGATAAACTCATGGTGACACTCTGGACCTTGGCCTCAGTTATTCAGGCAAAATTAAACCCTGAATTTCTCTTCACCTGTGCCAAGGGAACCCTGCCCATGCCCCACTCCACTCCCTGCCATGGCTCTGCAGCTCATCTGCTCATCACTGCCTTGGTCCTCCTGGGCACTGACCCACCTGCCTTCACACAGCTTGGGGGTCCTAAACAACTGCAAGGTTTTATGGTCACAAAATCATACTGACAACACAGTCAGGGGAACAAAACCTATAGCCAGCTGCTACTTCTGACTTACACGTGGCCTGAGAGTAAAATAAAACATTATTTTACTGCAAAGAACATGTCTTCTGAGTAGCCAACAAAGCTTTGTACACAATGGTTTGGATGTGTGTTAATGCTGGGGGGAAGAATATGAGTTCTTTAAATTAATTAATTCTATGTATTTAAACTAACAGTTTGTAGATTCCCCATCCCTGGAAGTGTCCCAGGCCAGGCTGGACAGGGCTTGGAACACCCTGGGATAGTGGAAGGTGTCCTTGCCCATGGCAGGGGGTGGCACTGGATGGGCTTTAAGGTAATTCCAACCCAAACCATTCAGGGATTCCATGAATCTGTGATATTTCCTTTACACACCAATTAGTTGTACTTCTCCAAATATTCATTTTCAGAAGCTATTTATTCTCCAAAATTACTTATTTTTAAATACCCAACAAAACAACACCAAGCCAGGGGCATCTGCAGAGTTCTAAGGAACTTTTGGCTCTCCCTGTGCCTCAGGCTGGAGTTTGCTCTCCAGCAGTGGGAGCTCTGGTACAACCTTCCCCAAACCTCCCTCCACCTTAATCCAGTGCTCACATCCAATTAAAGTAATGAGCAATCACCCTTCCAGCAACGACTTGTGTGTTTCTACTTTTCAAAACTGCCCTTTCCTTGTTTACCTTCTTCCCTTTACACATCTCTCTCCAACCCACACCAAAAAATCAGGGAGACTCCCAAAGGAAGTGCACTGCAGATGGAAATGTGAAACTCCTGAGTGCAGGAGATGGAAATGTGAAACTCCTGGTGCAGATGGCAGCTCTCCTGGCCATGCCCAAATCCCTGGCTCTCCTCCAGCCTGCCATTAACTCGACTGAGGGACTCTTTGTTTTGGGAGAGGGGAGGACAAAGGCGGCTTTACAGCTTCAACATCGCACCAGTGAGTCTGGAGGGACAGGCAGCTTCTTCAGGCAAGAAAATTACAGAGCTCATTGCAGCAGCTCCACATAACCAAAGAACAATGGAGCCATGGATTATGCCATTATTTATGCACACAAATCTCTCTCCTACACACATCCCGTGCATCTGGAATAAAAGCCATGCCACCAAATGCAGAGCTGGCAGAAAACAAGCTTGCCTTCAGTGAGAAGGGTAAAGAGGATGACAAGCATTTGGGGGAAAAAAAAGATAAGCAAGGCAAAAAGATTCTTAATCTTGCAAAGCATTCCCTGTGGTTTCCTAGGACTGCCACACCGATTTCATTCCTTGCAGGAGAATGGTCAATTTTCATTCCTGGGTCCTCAATGGCTGAGGCAAACAACAGGAGCCCAGGGCCAGGAGCTCTGTTCACACAGAGTATCAGCACATCACCAGCTGTCACAGGATCAGTTCCCAACTCCAGCAGGACGTTTGGGGGGCTCTGGAGAGTTAAAGAGCCAGCATGCAGCTAGAAGATAGTGTTTCCATTGGGAAGGGAAATGTGGGAATAAGAGGGAATTTTGGCCTTTCTAGAACAAGGTGGGGAGCCAGGTAGCAGCAAATGGGCCACATTTATTTTGTCTGAAATTCTCCTATTCCTCTTCCTTTAGGGGAATGGGGAATTTCTTTAAGGTAGCTTTTTTTGGGAGTTAAATAGGGTTTAAAAAAGGCTGGAGAGGGATTTGGGACAAGGGATGGAGGGACAGGACACAGGGGAATGGCTGCCACTGCCAGAGGGCAGGGCTGGATGGGATCTTGGGCAGGAATTGTTCCCTGGCAGGGTGGGCAGGCCCTGGCACAGGGTGCCCAGAGCAGCTGTGGCTGCCCCTGGATCCCTGGCAGTGCCCAAGGCCAGGCTGGACAGGGCTTGGAGCAACCTGGGATAGTGAAGGTGTTCCTGGCCATGGCAGAGGTGAGACTGGATGGGCTTTAAGGTCCCTTCCCACCCAAACCAGTCTGGAATTCTATGACCATTTGACATTAATAAAGGTATCAAACATGGTCTGCTTTGTCCCTCAGATTTACTAATAGACTTTTCCAGCACTGATAACCTCCTTTCTTCAAGATCTCTCAAGGATTCAAGGCAGCTTAAAATTCAGGTATTAAGTTATATTAGAGTATTCTAAGGGGGATCATTGCTCCTCATCAAAACTTTAAAGCACATTAGTCATTGAGATCTATGGAGTTTTACTACACAAATACCTTTTTCCAGCACAGGTGTTTTTTATTCAACTTACAGATCCACACATGATAGATTCTCTTCACCAGGAACTGGTAATCGATGGGGATTTCATCAGCAAAATTCTGGTAGAAACATGGTTTCAGAGGGATGAACTTGGGGAGCGGTGGGAAGTTATTCACCTTTTCTGGAACACAGAACACACATTTCAGCTGGGAGCAGAAATGTCTACTATCCTCCACACCTTCCCAGCAGTGCTGCATGTTCATCCTCTCCCCAGACCACAAATATATTGGTTTTCTTTCTCAGCAGCGGACAGGACATTTGTTCTACTACACACAAGGCTGAGAGAGGGGAACAGGAACAAGCTAATAAACATCATGTGGATTTAACACCTTTACACATCAGTGTGAAGTTGTGTGAAAGGTGTTGCAAGGAAAGAAACCACTTTAAAGCTCCATGATGAGCTGCCTCAGGAAGGGGGAAGTGTCAGCAACATCTGGGGTAAACAGCTGCACAGAGGTGTTCAATTACAACCCTTCAAAAATCCACAGCAAGAGGAAAGAAAGGCTGGGGAGTGTCCAGACAAGCAGATTTACCTTCAGCCACCAGCTCTGGGTAGGCAGGAGCATGTTCTGGCCATGGGTCAGGCTTCAGGATCTGTTGTAGCCTGGGACAATAAGGAATTGTGTACCCAGGTATCATACAGTTCATGGAATAAGTCAGAATTGGGAAGGAATTCCTGTCCCTGGCACAGGGTGCCCAGAGCAGCTGTGGCTGCCCCTGGATCCCTGGCAGTGCCCAAGGCCAGGCTGGACAGGCCTGGGAGCAGCCTGGGACAGTGGGAGGTGTCCCTGCCATGGCAGGGGTGGCACTGGATGGGCTTTGAGGTCCCCTCCAACCCAAACCATTTTGTGATTCCATGATTCTGTGTCAGGGATGATCTTGTTTTGAAAACATACAAGATTTTTAATGGAAAAATGGTACATTCAAGTTTTTCCTGCAAGGTTAAGGCATAGGGAAAAAAAAAAAAGGCAAAGAAAAAAAGAAAAAGCTTTGCATTCAGAGACAATAAATCAGCAAATGCTGCCAAAAGCTATATGGTGAAGAAAACTCTACCTTGGGAAGAATTTCTGTTTTAAAATCAAGTAATGAAATGCCTAAATCCTCAGCTGCTGTCAGCTCCCAGATTTGTGTGTGTGCCTGGATGTGTGCTCCTACATGTTTGGGAATGTTTGCTCTTGCCTTCCAGAGCTGATTAAAGTTTGATTCCAGGGCATTGTGACTAATTGTCTCTAGCCTCCTTCAGCCCCAGTAAACAGAATTAAAAACAACCAGAGGAAGAGATGAAGAATGTCCTGGGAAAACCTCCAAATGGCACAGGAGACAAGAGGAAATGTCTGAACAAGAACTGTCAGCACAAGAGTTCCCCTTCCCTTCCCATTATCTCCGGCTGAGGAGACATTTTGCAGGAGCAGCTCCTCAGCTCCGTTTGAAGGTTGGCAGGGAAGAGCCTGGAGCTGCAGCCAGGCTTGAGGAAGGAAAAAGGCTTTCCCTCATGCATATTTTCACACAGAAAATACGGTGAGAACGCCCACTGGGAATACATCAGAAGGAGCTATGGAAAAATGTCTGAAGTCACCAGCCCAATTTGACTTCTCCTGATAAAAACAAACATCAAGCCCCTCCTCACCCCTCTCCCTTAAACCCACTTTACATTCATTCAGATGCTCTCCAGGCTGGTTTGAGTTACTGGTTAACACCACTGCTGACTCCATCCCGTGGAGAGCTGATGGCCCACGGATGCTTTCAAAGTCCACAGGAATTTGGACTCCTCTGCATTAATTTTTTGTTTGCTGTAAACACCTAATGGGATTTCTCCTGCACAGTGTGTCCCTGCAGCCTAGAAAGGGATTTAACAATGCTGGATCAAGGGAAGGGGAGGGGACACAGCTTTTAAAGCTGAAAGGACAGGTCTCTAGGGAAGCCAGGAAGACCAAGATTAATCAATCACAGTAAAAGCCGATTCTCTAACAATTTTTTTTTTTTCTGAGGGATGAGGAAACTTTTGTTCTGTCCCTCTTCAACAGCTGAAGCTGCAGATTGTTCCTTTGGTTCTGCTCTCTCCCATTTTCTGTCATGGACAGAGCTGCTGCCAGCTCCCAGTGCAGAGCTCCCATGTGGTGGGGCCAAAACCAAGCAGCCACTGCAGTTTGTAATTTTTCAAGCTCATAAAATGGTCCAAACATCCCCAGGATTGTTTGCTAGGTACACAAAGCTGGGGATTACACCTCTTCTCTGCTGCTGCCCAGCTGCTGCCCACCTCCTCCCACCCAGAGACCCTGCAGTTGCCAGCTGTTCTGGGTTACTTCTGAGATTAGACAAAATAAATTACATGAAAATATCCCCTTTTATGTCTGACTGCAGAGCTTGGAGTGCTACAGTTCTCTCCTCAACACATCTGATCAGCAAATGCACCCCATGCTTTCAAAAACCAAACTGCGTCACCCATGAGCAGCAGCTGGAGGCAAATTCCAGACTTCCTCTTATTTTAAAAAAGGTTGGAATTTTGTTACTAGTTTCACTACAAGTATAATTCAGATGGATTAATGTCAATAGCACAGCTAGGAACACTGTGGAAAGCCTCTGGAAAGAAGGAATTATTCTCATGTACATTGTTTCTGAATAAATTCTACTCTCATAAAACTTTCAAGCAAGTCACACCTGAACCTTTATCACCTGAGCACAAACCTCAGGTGACAGATCAGGACACAGCAGGAAAGTGAATGTGACCAAGCCACAAGAAGTAGCTGAAGAGCTTTAGGGATCACCAAGATCTTGGAGAGGGACACAGGTCACATTCCTGACATGTTACAGCATCATGAACAACTCCCTGAAACCACTCTCCCTACTGGCTGTACCCAAGGTGCTCTTACCTGCCATTTCTAATACTTGTGTTCCCTGGTGAGGTTTCAGACAGAGCAATAGATCTATTGGAGAAAGAAAATCAGGTCAGCACATGCCACTAAGCAGCATCCAGAAAACCTCCTGGAACTGGGAATGTTCCCAGTGTGTGACAAACACGAGCCCAGGGTATCCAGTACAAACTACTCATGTCCATCACCCAAAGGAGGAAGGCTGGAGCCCCCCAAACAGGATCCTGATTTCTCCTTGTGCACAGGAAGCTCTGGCAGCATCTCATTCAGCCACTTGGAAGGTTTGTATCATCCAGCAGCAAACAAAAGTGCCCCTGGCAAAGGCTGAGGATGCTCAGGGAGCCCCGGCCAGAACACCTGCAGCTCCCAGGGGCAGCCACACAGGTCAGGGTGGGACCCAGCAGAGCTCATACTTTGGAAGAGAAATGTGTAGAGCTCACCAGACTTAATGCCTCATTGAGGTGTTGAGATGATTTGTTGGCTCCTGGCTCTCTGTGGTGCTTCCCAGCTCCTGGAACAAACAGATAATCCCTGTTAGCTGAGCACTAAACTCCTGCTTAACAAAAAACAATCAGCTGGTACCAAACCAAACACCCCTTGTTATTTTAGAAATTCTGCACAAATGCAGATTCATTCTTCCTGTTACCACCACTGAGTGTGGCTGTAGCTCTGGCAGAAGCAAATCCTGGGAAGTTTACCCAGCATCAGCCGTGTTGCTGATTTTGGCAGAGCTGATCCCACAGATGAAATACACAGAGAGGTCTTTGCTGAGTTTTAATTCCACCCCTTCTTCCTTAAGGACAAAAACACCATGTGTCCCTACCTGCAAATCCCAGAACGGAAACACAGAACACACAAACCAACCCTGCAAACCAGCACTGTGGATTATGACAGAAAAGAAAGCAGTCTAGACTAAAATCTGCCCCTAAAAACACCACCAGCAGCCTCAGCAGTGGGGTCTGAAGAGCCACACTGTACCCAAATCCCTCAGGACTTACAGCAGCTGGTTCTGCTGCACCTTGGTGCTGTCCTCAGGTAAGGTCTGGAGGCTGCAGAGTTTTGCACTGGCACAGCTGTTTTCTTGAGTTGCTTTTGCTTTTCTTTTCATTTGAGCTACTCTAACCTAGCCTGTGGAGACAGCAGCACCTGGGACTGTACCAGCAGCCTGCTCTTCCTCTGCAGAGATGTACAAGCTTAAATATGTTTGCACAGAGGAAAACATATTATTTTCCTGGACCAGTCTCCAGCAAGCCCCAGCGTGTGGACAGGAGGCTCTGTCCCCATCCCTGCCACAGCTGAGGCCTCAGGGCTGTCCCTCAACACCAACACTGCCCAACACCGCTTTGTAACTGATGGTTTGGAAATGGGAGCCTTTTGCTTTGCATTTTTCAAATGTGTGAATAGAAAACAAAGGATGAAGATGGTTAAGAACACCATTAAAACTTCACCCCACCCTTCTGCAGCTGCTCCCATTTGAGATCTGGGAATTTCAGGGGGAGAACAAATGGCCCATGAACACCAGCTACACTAAAGCACTAAGAGAGAGAAATCCTTTACTGAAGAATGAGCCTGCAAATAATCCTCTTCTTCTTCTTCAGAGGATTACTTAGCTACTGCACTTCAGTGTTGGTGTCCTACAGCTGCAGAGAGGTGTTTGTCCACTGGAAAAAGGATCAGAAGAAAAGACTGAGGGGGACACTCCTGGCTTGACAGAGCCAGACAATGAATTTCCTGCAATGGCCAAACAATGGTTTTCCTGTGTCCTCCTCTCAAGGCGGCCTGTGGTGCTGTGGAGAGGTTTTAACTCAAATAAATAAATAAAACCCCCAGATAAAGCAGCATTCTGGTGATGCACCCCCTTCCATAGAAAGATGTGGTTTGGATCCACAAAGCAGCATTAAGAACAATTCTTTCAGCAAGGATAAGCACACATGGCCATGTTTTACACTGAGTAATCACTTCCTGAGATGTGCTGACCTTCCCAGATCCTGGTAAAAGGATAGGGAGCTTCTGGCAGGATCTAACACTTGCCCTTGTCACTTGTCACATGGTTGGGTGTTGCTCAGCCCCCATTTGTGAGGGACTCTCTGTGGGGCCTCTCTGCCTTCCAGGGGGTCAGCAGCTCCTTCCAATTTAGTATCCCCAGGAAACTTACTGAGTATCCCCTGCATTCCTGCTACTGCAAACACTGCTCCTCAGTCCCCTGCTTTATTCTGTCCATATCAAGTAATTTTAAAAGTTTGTTATTTCTCCCTGCTGTTTTCTCCACTATCACAGAAAGGTGGCAGAGAACAAGCAAAGGCCAGGCCAGAAGAAGAGCAGTGACAGGGAGATGGGAGAGCTGAATTCATTCCTGCTTTGCCATAAACCCACCAAGTGACCTGGAGCATGTCCCCAAGACCAGATTCACATGACACTGGCTCCTCTCGTGCCCTGCAGATGTCCCAGCCAATCTCAGAAGAGCCCAATAACCCAAGCTTTCCATCCAACAGATCCCCCAGTTTCTGAGTCCTTGCTTTAGGATATTTCCTGTACTGCCTCTGTATCTTCATTCTGATTTGATGACTCTGCTCCCAGGGAACACGTGACAGGACAAGAGGAAATGGCCTCAAGTTGTGCCAGGAGAGGTTTGGGTTGGACATCAGGAGGAATTTCTCCATGGAAAGGGTGGTCAGGCTGTGGCAGGGGCTGCCCAGGGAGGTTTGGAGCCCCCATCCCTGGAGGTGCCCAAGGAAGGGCTGGATGTGGCACTCAGAGCTCTGGGCTGGGGACAAGGTGGGGATGGGGCACAGGATGGACTCAATGACCTTGGAGGTATTTTCCAGCTGTAAGGACTCTGACTCTGTGATGCAGCAAGGCAAGCTTCCACACAATCCTGTACTCCAGGGTTTCACCCAGAGCACTCTGCCAAGAGCAAACAGAGGGGCAGGATCCCAGCACAGAGCAGAACTGTCCGCACTCCCTCATCAACAGGGATTTAATGATGGGAACACAAGAGGAATGAGGAACCTGGGCATAACACACAATCCTGACAGCAGTTCAAGCTGAGCCTCTGGGGAGGACCATCAGCCTACCAGGCTTTCAGAACCCACCCTGAGCCAGCAGACCCCAGACCTTTCAGAAGAGCCTAAAAGGAATGAGACCCCTGCAGGGATCCCAGAGATCTGGGTTTGAAATCACCCAGCTCAGCAGAGAATCATCTCAGCCTCTGCTGCTCCCAACACAGGCAAACATCCTTCTCATGATCTCTTCAGTTGAATTTAAAGAGAAAGTGGTGGCTCTGCACTGGTTTCAAGACAAAAGGCTGGGTTTGAGCCTCTTCCAGATGCCCAGCTCTTACCAGGAACTTCCCAGAGAGCCCAAGGCAGCAGCAGCCACTCCAAAACAATCAGCTCAGCACTACAAACCCAGAGCTGACACAGCCTGGCTTTGGCGGTGCTTCCTTCCCCTGATGCACCACCAGCCCTCACAGGGTGGGACACTGTCCCTGCAGTGACACAACCAGCCAAAAAATAACTCCAAAAGCCACCCACAACCAGTATGGCAGCAGTGCCCTGAGAAAAGGAGCAGGGGACAGTGAAGTTACAAGGGTTATCCCCCTCCCAGATTATTCCAAGAGGCTCATGGGGACTTCTGGCTATACAGGGGCTTCTGCTGCCCCATGTCCCCCCCATCCTGGAGGTGGGGACACAGCAGATGTGGGAGCAATTCCCCTCAGGGCTCCCCCAGCCTGTTTACACAGCCCTGTGCTGCCTCAGCAGGTGGGCAGGAGCCTTAATTTGCCTATGCAAAACCCACAGCAGACAAATATTGATTTTGGTACAACCACGTCCAGAAGTGAAGCGTGTCTGCTCAGGAACAGAAGATCAGATGGCTCAAGAAGGCAGAAAGCACAGAAACACCCGTGCTTAGGACACCAGCCCGTTCCACCCCTTGTCACCTGCTCAGACTGGCCTCACACAGAAGAACTGGACTGCAGACAGCAGCAAAAATATTAATTAGCCCAGAATAACACCGAAATGCAGATAAATCAATCCACCAATTGCTTAATTTCTAACCCACTGCTCTCTTTATCACAGGTGCCACAAAGGAGTTTCTTGAGAGAGTTACAAAACGCTGAGAGCAGAAATTAGAAGGGGAAATCAAAAGGGGAAACAAAACTACAACATCCAGATGCTGTCTATCGAGGGCAACACACACATCTCCGGTACCCGAAGCACACAGTCACAGAGGTTCACCCTCAAACCCCCCGGAGCCACGAACCTCCCCGGCGGGAGCGGGGCCGCTGTGTCACCCTGTGCCCCCTGCGTCCCCCGAGCGCTGCCAGCCGTGACCCCAGGGCCGAGCCGGGAAGGAGAGGCAATTCCCGAGAGCCCTGGGCACGGCCGGAGCCGGCAGCCGCGGGGCTGGGGTCCCGCCCGCCGCGGCACACGGCAGCCGGCTCCTCCCGCCCGCTGCCCCCGATAGCGGCTCCCGGCGGGGCTGCCCCGATCCCTCCCCCGCCCGGGCTGGCCCCGATTCCCTCACAGCCGGCCCGTCCCCCCAGAGCTGGCCCCGATACCTCCCCAAGCCCAGCCCCGCCATCCTCCCCGGGCAC